>NW_021471987.1:42688-89811 GCF_001605985.2 Dendrobium catenatum | reverse complement strand
TAGAGCGATAAAAATTTTAATATATATATATATATATATATATATATATATATATGCTTTTCAAAATAGGAAAGCTATGTAAATGAGTTAAACTACAAGCATGAACTTCATGAGTACCCTCTCAAATCAAGAACCAAGGAGACAACGAAAAGGAATAGCAAAAATTTATGGCTGATAGCTTAATTTTGTATGTTTTATTTAATTTTCAAATTACTATTTGTGTGCATATATATAAGACTGGATTGCTTTAAGAAGAGCCCAATTACTCATATTTTCTCTTTCACTGGGGTATATTTGCAAAATCCAGTTGTATCCAACCTCCCCCCCCCCAACAATTTACAAATATTTATCTAAATGATTGTTGCTAAATTGAGTGCTTTCATTTTGTTAATTATGTGTTGGTTTGCTTGGAATTACCAACATCGGTAGGCTCTCAGAAAATTTTTATTTTATATAAAACTAATTAAAATGTTAGACTTTTAAAATCACCCTCAGGGTAAATCTTTCCCTAAATAAAAAAATAATAATACATGCTCACGTAAGACCATTCTTTTAAACAAAATGAACTCACATTCTGTGTTTATATGAACATGTACTTAGCACATAGTGTTGTTTGAACTTTTTCAGAAGAAGTTATATAATCAACAAGAGTATAGTTATTTCACTCATCATGACAAAGTCAAAACTCTCATGTATGTTAGATCAAGTCTTCATAAGGATAGATGATTTTACATCATGCCTGTCCAATAGGGCATATTTGCTCCATTTAAACAGGGCTGCTATCATGATTCGTTAAACTCAGGTGCTAATCGAGTACACTGGCAAATTAGTGGTTGTTTAGGTCCATAAAGGATTCTAAGGCCTATTTGGGTAGTTTGACTCTACTAGTCAAACTATTTTTGTCCTCCCGCTCTATAGGATCTCTCTTCATATTCTAAGGAGAGTGAGCCTTATATCCTTCATATCAGATACAGTCTAGGACTTGTCTTCCTTGGCTCCAGATCTACAACATTTTTAACGACATATTTCATGATTGCTAATGAAGAACCTTAGTTCCTGTTAAGTTGATTAACTTCAAAACTAAGTAGACTTAATATGATAGCATGGGATGATAAAACCATGAAATCATGATCCAGTTATATTCTTCCTGGAGTTCCTTATCTATACTTATGACTCAAAATCTTTTTGAAAGCATGGCTGAAATAATTAGAGCAGAAGCTTAACAACTTTATGAAGAGTATTCTTAAATATCTCTCAAGATATAATTAACCTTAAGAAAAATATTCTTTTGGAAGGCTTAGATCTCAACTACAACAAAATCAAGCCTTTATCCCACTATGTGGGGTCGGCTACATAATTTTTTTTTCTTCAGTGTGTCCTGATAAGAGTTAAATTCTCATTGAAATCTAATAAGGAAAGATCATTTATATACTTTCTAACCAAAATTTTTTTAAGTCTACCTCTATCTTTCTTAACATAAGCCAAATCTAATACATCTATTCTCCTAACCGGGTTATCGGAAGGCCAGCATTTTATATGACCAAATCATCTAAGGCGAATCTCTCTAATATAATCTTCCAATTGGAGCTACTCCAACCTTTTCATGCATATGCTAGTTTCATATCCTATCTCTAAGAGTAAAGCCACTCATCCACCTGAGCATCCTCATCTGTGCAATACTTAATATTATGCTTCTCTTTTAATGACCAACATTCTACAGCATAAAGAATTGCAGGTCTCACCACCATCTTATAGAATTTTTCCTTTAAGTTTGAGGGGAAATTTTCTATCACACAACAAGCCCAATGCATTCCTCCACTTCAACCATCCAACTTGAATTCTACTAATAATACACCCATATATTTCACCATCACTCTGAACAATAGACTCAAGATATCCAACGTATACTCTTATTAATGACTTGATCACCCAAAGTCAAAATCCCCCAACTAGATCTATTACTACTAAATCACATTCTATATATTCAGTTTTAAATCTACTCAAATGAAAACCTTTAAACTCTAAGGTTAACTTTCATAATTCAAGTTTACCTTCAACTCCCTCTCTAGCCTTATCAATAAGAAGAATATCATCAGCATAAAGCATACACAAGGGTATAACCGCGTGCAAATGTCTAGTGAGAACATCCATAACTAAAGCAAAAAATATGGGCTTAAGACTGATCCTAGATGTAATCCAACTGAAATAAGAAAATACTTGTTCAAACCACCTTGTGTTTGAACACAAGTAACAGCTCCTGCATTCATATCCTTAATGACTTGAATATAAGCATTATTAACCCCTTTCTTTTCTAGAACTCTCCATAGCAATTTTCTTGGAACTTTATCATATGCTTTCTCTAAATCAATAAATATCATATGTAGATCCTCCTTATTCTCCCTATGCTTCTCCAACAAACCTCTCAATAAATGTTAACTTGCATAGTAGACATACACATCATGAATCCAAATTGATTTTGAGAAACATTAACATCATTAACCTATGTTCCATAACTCTCTCCCATAATTTTAAAGTATGACACATTAAATTAATTCCTCTATAATTTGCACAATCTTGTTCATCACTTTTATTTTTAAAAATAGGAATCAACACCCTCATTCTCCACTCATTTGACATTTTTTTAGTCTTCAAACTAATATTAAAAAGTTTAGTGAGCCAAGAAATTCCTTCATCTCCTAAGCATTTTGGCACCTCTATTGGATATCATCAAGTCCAACAACTTTTCCATACTTCATTTTTTTTTAAGTCTCTCTAACTTTGATTTTACTAATACTCCCATAAAAATAAAAATCTTTATTTTCATTTAAGGTGCTAAAGTCACTAAAGTCAATTGCATTCTCACAATCTTCATTGAAAAGTTTAGAAAAAATATCTCATCCACCTTTTGTTGAATATCCTCTTCTAATAAAAGTACTTGTTGATCTTCATCCTTAATGCACTTCACTTAAACTAATCCTTACTACTCTTTATCTTTTGTTTTATAATTTTTTGCATATATCTTTCACCCTCCATAGTATCTAATATATTATATAAATCATTAAAAGCTAAAATCTTTCCATCACATATTATTTTCTTAGACTCTTTACGGACCTCTTTATATATTTCTCAATTGTCATAGTTTTTACCTCTAAATCAATTTTTATAACAAAACATCTTTTTTTTTCTTGCAACATTTTGAATCCACTACAAATAATTTTTACTATTAGGAGCTTTTCCCCTTTAAAACTCCAAACACATCATTTACAATATTTTTAATATCACTAGCAACTTTTTTTGACATGCAATCTTTTGGAGAACGTTTCACTGCAATTGATCACCGCTTTAATGTTCTATTTCAATATTTTTAATTAAATACAAGAAAAAAAATTGGATACCAAAAGCAAGTACAGAACAAAAAGAATGCATTTAGATAACAGGCATAACAACATGTACAACAAACTTCTCCCCCTTTTGACAGCACAAAAAGGAGCAACTAAAAGCAAAAAGCAAAATAAGAAAAACTACAATGAAAACACAAACAATCTACGCAGACGGGTCCTGATCAGTTGGTGGTGGAGGTGGATTTGGTTGAAAATATTGAAATAGAGCATCAAAGCGGTGATCAATTGCAGTGAAACGTTCTCCAAACCATTGCATATCAGTCTCGTGTTGCTGATGTTGTTCTTGAATATGCATGTCGAGACGAGTCTGCAGCTGGTCGAAGCGTGCGACTAAATCATCATTAGGGTATGCTGGTGCTGGTGCAGGTGCTCGGGGTGCGGCATGGCGTCGTGGTCGAGCTGGAGCTGCGGCTGGGGCATCTTCTCCTTCTTCTTCATCAAAGGCTGGGTCTTCAGGCTCGTGTCCCCGATGAAAGAGAATACGGAAGGAAGCATCCGTATAAAAAATAGGAAGAATGTCGGGTTCACCAGGGTAGGACAATTGATATTTATTGTGGAGGATATATCCTATTAGGTGACCAAGAGCCAGATTCTGTTTCCGTCGAGTGGTAGGTAGACGAACAAAAGTCATGTGGCGAATATAGTTGCTAATTAAATCGACCTCATCAAACTTAATGTTGGACATAATAAGATAGGTAGCGACGGATAAGGTCGGGGTCAGATTGATACGGTCGCCACCTTTGGGTATGATTGAGGTTCGAAGAACATGTTGAATTATACGGGCATTTCGAGTTAAGGATTGAACAAGAGGTTGGTGTTGATGAAAAGCAGTATTCCTAAGGACTCTATTAACATCGCTCCAATCAAATTCGTCAGTAAGAAATGAGCGAACCATAGGTCCTTCAGTGGACAACCCAATATATTGAGCAATGTCGGCTCTAGTGATCTCAATGGCTGCGGCCACAAACTAGAAGAGTAAAGTGGTGTAGCGACTACGGTTACGGATGAGTGTTTGGCGAGAAATTCAAAAAGAAGAAGTTCAAGTTATATGAAAACCGTCTAGTGTGAGTAGGAATGGAAGGTGGGGAAGCCAAAAGCCTTACTCGAATTGAGAGCCAGCCTGATTTAAGCATTTTGAATGGAAATTTTGCAGCTTTAATATCGTGGTGGTAGGCTCCATTATTCACTATTCAGAAACGATCACGTTGGCGAACTCGACTGGACAGGCTTATCCAGCAGTCATCCGACTCTTTTAGACATTGCAATAGGGTCACGAAAACTAAGTGAAGAGCTGATTGAGGAGAGGTTTTGAGTGAAAAAACGGCCTAGGCAAGCGTTATAGAAATTTCGAAAATCGTACAGTCGAATCTGGGACTTACTAATATCCATTAATATTCTGAGCGTCGTCGGAAAAAGCAGTCAAATTGTACAGTACGATAGTATCGTATAGTACGATCAGCGCAATTTCGATCGTCCCGAGACCTCCAGTACGACTTTTGAGCCCAAAAGTTTCGTACTGTACGAACAGGGGTGTTGACAGTACGATACATAATAAATATCGTACCAAACAGCTTTAACTCAAATTTCCTTTGTGCTGATGTTTATCTACCGTACGAAACGGAGTATTCGTACATACGATACTCAAATAATGTCGTACCAGCCGAATTTAATCGTCACAATCCGTTCGGACTGGATCGTATCGTACGAAGAAGAGATATCGTACAATACGGTAGGCAATTATGCGGGAAGAATATTGTACAGTACGATGTAGGTCGTACAGTACAATCAACAGAGCCGAAATCTGCTTGTTGGTGGACATTGAGATGTATGGTACAGTACGATGTAGGTCGTACAGTACGATGAACAGTCAATGCAGAGTTTTTGTGTGGTGAGTGTGTGGTGATCAGGAGCAGCCCTAAAATTTTTATTTTGTTGTTTTTTTTTATGCATTTATATCTATGACACCTAATCTAGTCCTCAAGGTGCTAAAGGTGTCGAAAGCTAAAGGTTTTGTGAATATGTCTGCCAATTGATCTCCTGTAGCGATGTGATGTAATTCTATATCTCCCTTAGCGACGTGATCTCCAATGAAATGATGTCTAATGTCTATGTGTTTCGTTCGAGAGTGTTGAATTGGATTCTTAGAGATACAAATTGCACTTGTGTTGTCACACATGATCGAGATGGTTCCAACAGGTAGTCCAAGATTAAGAATTTGTTGTTTTAACCATAGTACTTGTGTAGATGAATGATTGGATCCCTTCTTTACCTGACTGACAGTAGACCAGACATAATGTTTAGTGTGTGCATTTGTGCCCGTTTCCAAGCCGATCCTAAAGAATCTCACTTAACTGGCACCACACACAGGGATCCAATCAGTGCTTCGGTTTCCCCCTCCTTGGCAGCTGTGTTGTTGCTTCAGTTTTTCCCCACTTTATGCTATGTGGATGCTTTGTTTTTTCCCCTAGGCAGTTGTCCATTATGTCCCTGTTTGCTGCAGTTTTGATAAGTTTTTATTGGCTGGATATGTGATTTTTACCTACCCGCATTTATTACTCTATCCCTCTTTTCTTCCCTATAAATAGGGGTTGTTTTCTCACTGTTTTTTGACAGTTTTTGTGAAGTATTTGCATACGAACCTGTGAGTTTTTCTATCTTGCGAGCTATTCTCCTTCCCCTTCCCCTCTACTACTTCGTCTTGATTTTCTACCTCTTCTTCTCTCTCCACGGTTCCCGCCCCATATGCATCCTTCTTCTCTTGTAAGATTAGTTGTGTTTGTTAACATGCTTTGTTGGTATCTGATGGAGGAGTGTGGACTTGTGCCGGATCATTTATGTGGTGGATATCTGGTTAGATCTTACCTTTAAGCACCTTACCTAATTTTTCAAGCTTTGCATGTGAGATGACCTTTTGTTGGTTGTTTTGAGGGTAACCTTATATATAATTTCCCAAGTGTTTTTCCCTTCGGATTTCGTAAGCTACTTTCTAAAACTTGTTTCTACTTCTATATTTTCAAAAATGTGGATGCTTATGCTTTATTGAAAGGAAGAATTTTCTTATTGTTTTCCTAAGTATTCTCCATAAAATATTTAGAAACTTAGGTTGCATCAAAATTTCTAGTCAGATTATTCATGAATAAAGCAAAATATATGAGCTTAAATTTGATTCTTGATATCTTCCAACTAAAATAAAAAAATGCATGGTCAAACCACCTTGTGTTTGAACACCAAGTAATGCATATCCTTAATGACTTGAGTATAAGCATTATCAACTCCATATTTTTAGAACTCTCCAGAGCACTTTTTAGAATTTTTCATCTGCTTTTTTCTAAGTCAGTCAATATCATAAGTAGATCCTCCTTACACTCTCTATACTTCTCTATCAAACATCTCAACAAATATAGTAGCTAACTAGTGATATTTTCCTAGCAAAATATAGTAGCTATCTGGTGATATTTTCCTAGAAACTTTTTACCGAAAACAGTTACATTTGTTGCCTAATAGCAAACTTGTACTGGTAATAGCCATAAGACGAGTAGTTTTAGAATGCAATGAAGTAATTAACTGACATTAAAATGCCGTACCAATAGAAATCTCCTTGTCGATCATGGAAATTGATTTTGAAATCCCCAGCCACTTCCGTAAGACCAGATTCACCAGGTAAAGCAAATACCATAATTCCTTTCTTTGGTGCACTAAACCAGAAATCCTCAGGCTAAAAAAACAATAAAAAGAAAATAGAATGCAAGGCATAAGCATTAAGAGGAAAAACAGTTAATCACGCATGCACTAGCATAACGTGCCTAAACAATAGAAGACAATGAAATTCAGTTATAGAGCAGCATATCGAAGTCATACGAACTTTTAAAGTGGTCCAAGCATGCAATCAATCCAGAAACTTAATAAGAATAACCAAGAAACTGGTTCTGAAAAGTGATTTAACCTTCTAATCTATAGACGAGGGAAGAAGCAGGTCATAAAAAATCAAAAAATGGGTGATAGATATTTTAAGAACGTGAAAATTCAAAATGATGGGATTTGAATCATCAGCACCATAATTAACATTTATCCCAACTATTTGGGGTCAGCTTCTACTTCTCATCTATATGTGAACAGAATAAACTAAAGAAGAGTACAATTCACAAAATTAGGGTGAGAAGTGAATAAGCAGAAAAGGGCTTAATCGAAGTGATATACCTCATGACGATGATGAAATGACAAGTTATTTTGAAAAATTGCAATCAGTAAAGATACTGGAACGTACGCATAAAGTATCGAACAAAGTTTCTTAAATACTCATCATGATAGCACTATTTGTATAACATAAAAGTTCAGGAAAAAAAAGGCGCAGTGCATGAAGCTCCTACCAATAAGGTTATATGGAGGGTTGATGCACATGCCTTCATTATGCAGAAACATCAGATGTTTATTCATGCCTAGTTAATCTTATTATTCAATTCATGTAACTATGTACTGCCATTCTTCAATGATGGGTCAATATTTATGCCAGGACTTGTGATAATCCTTTGTTATTAAGGACCCTAATATATATATATATATATTCCTAATAATCACCCTCCTCTTGACCAAACCAATCTCCATCTAGAAGTTCTATGTTTTCTTTCTCCCCTCCCAAAAGTAAGAAGGGATAATTCCAATGTGATCAATCCATTACTTGGTATTAAAACAGATTTGATCCATTTGTATGCAACTTCGTCTCAAAAAGCCAACGAATTAAGCTAAAGAAAAGAAACAGAGATAAGGTACGCATGCAAACGACCCTCTACGACATGAGAAAAGCAAGAAACATGAACCTCCCTTGAATCAAAAAGTGTTTAGAAGTTTTCTGCAGATCAACGTATTTGAAAACTGTCCGATCAATCACATGTTCGAATGAATATTATATGTTCAATCCCCCTTAACTGCAGTCGTTTCTATACTTCAGTCTGACAATTAGAGCTTCCGCCATTAAAAAGTTTAAATTTTTCAGTCTTTAAACATGCATGAAGTCACAACAAGCCTAAAACGTGGAGACAAACTTGAAACAAAATAGTAAACCAATTTACTGCTTAAAAGTACAAACATTGAATTAGTATGATTTTAATTATGAAGTCAGAAAATACCAGCAAGTCTTTAGTCCTGGGATGCTTTTTGGTAGAAAAGAGAATACCTGGACAAAAGTACTCTAATCATATACCTTGAGAAAGATCAAGAAAGAACAAGAAAAAACAGGTAATGCAATGCATTTTGAAAGATGGACTAGCATTTCCTTTCAGTAACAACAACAAAAAATGCAATAAGAGAACAACAGTAATCAATAATAGAGTTCACATTGAATCAAACAAACAAACAAACAAACCGGTATGGAGGTGAATGGTTTTAATTCTAATAACAAGTCAAGTCAAACTAATGCTAACAACCGCTCCTTGAGGACAAGAGCTTGTTTCACATTAGTCCATGTTCTCCAAAAGCCTACAACTGGATCCTAGATAATTATGCACTTTAAGGGGTCCTTCTGTGATAGATCTATTAAAAACTCTTCAGATTCATTAACGCTCTTATAAAGCGAGTTGGAGGACTTAGTTGAGACAAACTACAAGATATCATGGCGGGAGCTCCACCCATAAACTTCACAATCCATAGTCTCCAATGAAAAAGCAAGCGATTCTTGTGCATAAGGAAAATAAAGATAGCAAGTTCGTGACAGAGGCCAGGTTACCCAATAAACAAGTATGAACTCCTATCATAGCTTCAGATGATCGACAAGTTCCATCTGGGGTGGGTTTCTGTAGGCAATTTTTTTTAAGAACAATCAAATGATGACGTCTCAAGGTTTTGCAAAATGTTTGTGCACCATAATCTATTTCGTTCGAAATAAGTGCTCAGTGATTTTTAAGGTTTTTTGTTGATGACTGTTTTAACTTGTTTGATTGGGCTCAACATTGCTTTTGCATAATGTTTTATCTGCATTGCATGTGTTATAATTTTTGCTAAGGTGAGAAACTATGGATGTGATTATCTAATTATTTCGTGAGAAAATAATGGTTCGTTTTAAATATTAATTAACAATCAATTCATTATTATTTGAATCATTTTATTATGAACAGATGTCAAGTGAGGTGAGGTTGAATATCAACCCTAGTGTGCACATCTGCTATGGTAGAGCTCTTTTTTAACAATGGCACTCTGCTCCCTGTACCACCTAGCCTCTTTCCATTACCTATTTATGCAGTCCGCTTGATAAAACAAACAAGCGCCTCTTCCAAACCTCGTAAATACAATGAAGCAAATCAAGCTCCACCTTTTTTGACCTCTCCTCCAGCCCTTTTTTCATGGTTGTCCTCCAGTTTATCACCACCATTAGGGATGATAGTCTCCCTCAGCACCCCCAACACCGACCACTCCTCTGCCATAGTCGTCATCACAAACACCCTCAAGTTTATAAGAAAAGCGTCCCATTGGCATCTCTGTCCACGCCCTCACCATCATCACCACTTACCACATCCATTGCCTCATAATGCACCAAGGCATCTCCGCCATCACGGAAGAATAGTGCTCACCTTTATCATCATCCCTTACGCAAGCACAACACCTTCAACAACATGTAGACCACCAACTGTCCCTATGCTCCTTCAATTGATTTGTGCTAGCATTCTCTATCAGACTATCACCATCCACCTCAAGCGCAACCTCACTGGACCTCCTGCTTGGCAGATTGTTGTCATCATTTCCTCACTTTTTGTACAATGTTTAAAGGCTCTGGAACTAAATGAATGAGTGGCAAGAAGAAACTGTAGTTTTATAGCTGAAGTTTAACTGTAGTTTTACAGAGTAAGAGAGCAATTTCAGAATTTGAAATATTCAAAGGTTAATTAAGGTCACGAGTATAGCAATATGATCCAACTTAACGGCAATTTTTTTAGTAGATATTAAGTTAAAGGTGCAGTTGTTAAGACCAACAATTAAGTTGGAGAACCAAATGACATGTGAAGTCCTAAAGACCCAATTGTAGAGTTTTTAAAAATGTGGACCACTGTGCAGTGACCCTTTAACTGCAGAGACCTAGGGGTAATTTACTCATGCATATACACTCGGGGATAAACTAAGATAAGCATTACAGCCTCCCCGAAAGAAAAAAAAAAAGACATATACATAAACAGATCACTATTTAAAACAACTTAAGCATCAGCATGCAGAATTTCAAACTTTTCATCAGTTGTTGAGTGATAATCAAATGTGCTTTAGTAAACCTCAATTGGCAAGGGATAGGTCAGGTTAAAAGTGATCGCTAAATATTGATGCTTGGTTACTTCAAGACTAAAAGATAGCCTCACGTTTAACAACTCTCTAAGCCCAAGGATTTCCACATAAGCATTCCAGTACAATCAAGCACTGAATATCATAACTTAAGCTGACAATTTAAAGAACTTTGTCTTCACTGTTGCTAACTATGGTGATTTAATACTGTTTAAATAATCAGATTACTGCAAAAAATCAGATAATTTCCTACAAAAAAATTGCATCCTCTAGGTCAGCCAAATGAAGTTGGCATAATGACCAAACAGTTTTAAATAATAAGCATATAACGGCTCATTTGAATGTTTGCGCATAGAAAATATTTTGAAAAATGATGATTTTTTTTTTACTCATTTTGTGCGTAGAAATAAAATAATTACATTTGAGAAAATTTTGAAGAGGCTTGTGGAGTTCGAAATCAAATTTAACCATTTTTAAAACCGTGTTTTCCAACACCCAGCAATCAAATGAACCTAAAAGTAAATTTTAGTTGTTGTATAAGAACATTAACGGCTAGGCTTAAAATATTGAGGTAATTCAAAGAATATTACTAATTAGGAATAAAAAGTCACACAGCATGGGATTAATTAACTCTTGGTGTCCACTGCAATATATCATTGACTAATAACATATTTTTATACATGCCCAAAAATATGATGCAAATAAAAATTAACGCCATCATCATTACAGCTATTGCAGACACAAAAGTGTGTCAGCCATAAAATTTTCAAATCTCCCAGATTAATTAACTGAATAATCTACCAGTTAAAATGCGCTATAATATAGAATATGTGCCCTTTTACATCTGATTCTGTAATAATGGAAAAAACTAGCTTACTAAATGCTCAGAAAATGAAAAAGTTTTAATTATAAAACACCAAAATATTGAAAATACCATTATGATTAGAGATAGTAATTGAAGGTCTTATCCAATAAGGGCATCTATGTAACCGAAAACCCCTTAGCATGCACCTGGAAAACAAGTCATTTGTAAATAGATAACATTTTCCCAAAACAAATGGTAAAAGAACCCAACAAAGAAAAAAGAAACTTAAAACATTAATTACCTGCGGCCTGGTTGATTTTCTCCATTAAAATATGTTAATGTGCGCTCAAAATACTTGACATATCTCTGTAAAGAATAAAAAATTAGAAATTTGCTGAAAAGTACTCCGAGAAACCTAGAACTTGGACATAAATGTATAGACTAACAATCTGACTTGGGAGAACAAGACCCTTCCCATCTATGCATCTTTTCTGGTTGTAATACTCGATTGATTCCTCAGCAGTTGGAAAGAACTGCAAGATAGATTAATAATTGATGCACAAAATAAGGACACAACATCCTGTAATCACTGTGTGAGGCATTATTTTACCTTTAGATATAAAAGAAGGCTAGATATCATCAAACCCGTTCTTGCCATACCAGCTTTGCAGTGTACAACAACAACATTTTCAATGTCTTCCTTCAACCAATTATAGGCACTTTGACAAAACAATGTCACAAGCTCAATTGGCGGGCAATTATGATCATCAAATGGGAAACAAGCAACCTGGGACATGGAAAACATGTCAAATCCACGGAACACAACATTTTAGCAGATTCTATAACTATGAAATATACAGAATTTCTAGCAGAATTTTAAAATAAGGCTAATATAGACAGCAATAATGCAAATTCCAGTACATAATCCTCAAAAATAAAACAAGCTATACAATATATATATATATATGCACACACACATATACTCATCGTTATATTTTACACCCCAAATGAGCATCAAAAAACTATCCTTCTTACCACATGCAATCGAATAACCAAAGGCTGCCAAGAAAGGAGGTCTTATTGTACCATTTATCAATAGAATATAATAAATCAGAAAAAATACTATTAAATTTCAAGCTTCAAATTGTAAAACATAAGTCTCATATTGGGGCTTGCCGTAAAATCAAAATATGCAGACAGAAAAACAAATGAACTCCACGATACCCGACTTATCCAGAAAAGAAGCTAAGAATGATTACAGAACATTTCCATCTAAGAAAACAACTAAAAGTGCAGTTATCATTTGAATACAATGTCAAAAGATGGATGAAGGGAATATTTTACCTAATACATTAAATTCTTAAGTAATCCCCCAACTATTTGTACGTGGCCAATTTAGTATCATAGTATCATATCTCTTCAATTTAAGTCTCTCATTTATATAAAATTGATCCAAAATGAACCCTTTTGTAGAATTTGTGACAGAAAAGTGATCCTAATTTAATCCTTGAGAAACTATTTTGAATTGATTTTGTATAATCGAAGAACTAAATTAAAGAATTGTATACTCTAGAATTAAGTTGATCACCAAAAATAGTCCGGGATCATTTGGGATTTCACCTTATTATTAAATCAAGGAGATCAAATGCATAGTATGGATTCTTAGTGTTGGTGACCAATGAAGTAAGAAAATGATGCAGATATGCAAGATACCGGGAAAGCACAATCATTGAAGAATAGCATACAGAAACCATTCAAATCATGCAACTTAGGCTGCATCTCATGCTCATCAAGGAAGAGCAATGACCTCCATATATCAATGGATGCCAACCAATCTGCAGGTTGTTTGCTCTCAATAAACATATGAAACAATTGAAATTTGTTATCTATTCCCTCTCTACTCTCATGGTTTCTGTATGCTCGTCAGAAAAAAAAAATCCCTCCAATGCTCGATGAAAAAATGCACAGCACAAACAGTTTTAAAATAATAAACAAAGACCTAATGAGTAAACAATGAAAAGAAAATGTTT
Organism: Dendrobium catenatum; assembly: GCF_001605985.2. Classification (NCBI taxonomy): domain Eukaryota; kingdom Viridiplantae; phylum Streptophyta; class Magnoliopsida; order Asparagales; family Orchidaceae; genus Dendrobium; species Dendrobium catenatum. Next base: position 76,318 of record NW_021471987.1, on the reverse strand, counting down.
TAAATTCAGCTAGATAAAAGCAGGAGATCCTTCGTCCACATTAATGAATTACAAAATTTTAAATATCATTAATATGCTACAAAAAATGAGCCACCCAAACAATGCAACTGCTTCCAAGAAAAAAAAAAATCAAGTTTAGCAATTTGCTTAGACATCTGGAATGTTACCTTGCCCTCAAGTAGTGATGCATCATAGAGCCTCTCTGAACAAAGATTGTATACCTTGTACTTTCCCTGTGAATATAAAGCTGAATAAGTAAGCAGTATTTAATAGAACGATCAACAAAAATGTCATAAACAACACATAGAAAGTGAGTAACAGAGGAAACAATTAAGGTTTAAACCAATTCAATTACAAAGAAAAGCACCCATAATATGTTTAGCATTACATAATAACCATTTACGAAATGGAAAATCAAGATAAACATCAAAATTATTTTAAGAGAAACAATAAGTGTTGGCTTAGATTCTAAATCAGAAAATAATCAACGGGATATATTAATATATGATATTATATATTCACTTCTCCAAATTATAACCACAGCTATCAACATAACTGATACGCCTTGAATGTGAAATCAGCGAGAAACAACAATAAAAACTGCAGGAAATTGAGAATCGATGGATGTTCTTGTATTAATTCTTCAATATCAAAGCAAGATACAATAATCTACAATTAGAAAGGTAGATCGTCTCTCCCACTCAACCTAGACGCCGCTAGGAAGCCCTCAAAGAAAGAAAACTACAATAGAAATCAAATCACGTCATGCCTTAAAAACAACCTACATAATCTTAATTAAACTCCCCCTAAATCTCCCTCCAAACAGCCATCCAGCCATAATTAATTTCCCTCCCCTAATTAAATTTCAAATTCTAAATATTTCCTTCCCTAATTCCCTCCTCATTCCTCTTTCTCTCATAATAGAATTTAATGTTCCTAGGCCGCAAAAGGGGAGCCAAAATAGCAGTTCCAGTCCCCTCCTGCTGGTCCGCCCTCTCTTGTTGGACCGGTCGACCAGCTCCTGCCGTATCAATAACACACAAGGAAATAGGATGAATCGTAAACTGTATTACCAATAAAAAAAGAAAAATATACATCAATGATATAATATTTCAGTATTAGAAATACTTGGAACAGAATGCTCACATTGGAAGAATCATACTGTACCAACAGTTTGTGGCTCAATAATAGCTACTAAATGAACCAATAAGCTAATATTTGTTGGTGAAGTTTGTTGACCCAATTGGGTGATGACACAAACAGTGGCAGAGATGAGAATAAAACTGGAATACAGGATACAAACAGGAGGAAGAGCAGTCAGAGAGGTCGCATATGCGGCTTGAGTTGGTATAGGAATCGATAGTAGAAGAAAGCAATAGCAGAGCAGCTACAACACTGACAGCACAAGGCCATTTCAACTAAACATAGCAGATAGTTCTCCAATTTCAATGAACAAATACCTGCACAAACGTGATCATCACCATCATCATAATCCATATACCTAGTTGAGAGTGGCTCATGAATCCCTTTTCTCTCTTTCGTATTATGAAATGTTGCATGTGGTTTTGAAACCTTGTTTAAATCTTTTTTCATAACACCTATCCAAGTTAACTGATAGGAAATACTTGAGTTCGCAAGAATCCCCAAGGGAAATACTTAAGTTTGCAAGCAAACCTATCACTGATTGGTGAAAACAACGAGAATAATGCAAAATCCGGGCGAAAAACAGCCCCCAAATGATGGATTGCAATAAGAGAATCAAGCCAAACAAAGACAAAGCAAGATACAAGTGATCCTCAATTCAAGAGAAGGATCGTTCTCTCCCAAATCTCTAGAAAAGCAATCTAGAGCCAAACACCCAAGAACTCAAGAGAAAATAATATTCAAGCATAAAACTAACCCTAGCCCCCCTCATTTTCATTAATACAAAACTTTACTCATCCAAACTCCCTCCAAAGTCCCCCCCCCCTTCAAATTCAAATTTGAAAACCCTAAGCCAAATGGCGCCCACCCATGTGGGCGGCCAGCTCAAAGGAGGCGGCATTTGTCCGCCTCCTGTATACTCGAGCCGGCCCTTGGGCTGGTTCAAGCTGAACCGATCTATCATTAACTCAAGTAAATAGAAAAATATAAATCAACTTAACTTGCACAACTCCATTCACATCCCATGCCTTCAAAATAGTTCATCTCCTTGCTATATGAGCGCGTCTTTTTCTCTCCTTCCTACATTATCAAGCAAACTTAATATATTTTGTACAATATAGGTGTTACCCCTCAAAATATTTTGCACTATATCTAAATCAATTATATAATACATCCATCTTGAAATTTTCATTTTTTCCACAACTAAGAGGTTGTAACTTATTTTTTATTGCCCAACTATAAGAACCCTTAAATACTGCAAATTGGAACTCTCAAATATCGATGTTTTTTCATATACTTGTTGAAGTTTCTATATGAAATTGAAATTTAAGCATGCCAATGTTGAAGCAAGCCTATGATGAGCAACACCTTCCTAATAAGTTGCACAAAGAGGATGAATCTATGAGACCTATCAAGCAAAAAAAAAAAATCTCTATGGATAAGCATTGCATGCTAACTAATGCTGAACTATGGAGTTCTAATGTGAAAAGTGATGTAATACAACATAAGTCAAAGAACAACACCTAAATACAATGCATTTCAAAATAAAATTTTGAGTATTCTTCATGACGAGTCTCAATCACATGGTTGGATTGAATAATCATTTAGAAGTTACCAGAATAAATAATTTCTTGTGGTAACTTCTAAATGATTTTCCCTTAAGTGGTCTAAAACTGAATATATGGAGTGTAATTTTAGTAGCAATAGACCTAGTGAAGAGATTGTGACTTTGAGCGATCAAGTCATTAATAAGAGTACACATTTTAGATATCTTGGATCTATTGTTCAGAGTGATTGTGAAATAGATGGGGATATTATGAGCAGAATTCAAGTTGGATGATTGAAGTGGAGGAATGCATTGGGCTTATTGTGCGATAGAAAAGTACCCCTCAAACTTAAGGAAAAATTCTATAAGATTGTGTTAAGACCTGCAATGCTTTATGGTGCCGAATATTGGCCATTAAAAGAGAAGCATAATACTAAGTTAAGTGTTGCAGAGATGAGGATACTTAGGTGGATGAGTGGCTTGACCCTTAGAGATAGGATACGAAATAAGCATATACGTGAAAAGGTTGGAGTAGCTCAAGTGGAAGATAAGATTATAGAGAGTCGACTTAGATGGTTTGTTCACATTAAACTGAGGCCTTCCGATGACCCAATTAAGAAAGTTGAGGTATTAGATTTGACTTATGTTAAGAAAGGTAGAGGTAGACTTAAAAAGACTTGGTTAGAAAATATTAGAAATGATCTTTCTTTATTAGATTTAAATGAGAATTTAACTTTTAACCAGACACAATGGCGAAAAGGATTCATGTAGCCGACCCCACGTAGTGGGACAAAGGCTTGATGTTGTTGTTGTTGTTGCTCATAAAAGTATAAAGGATCAAAATTGTATATAGTAAGTAAAGGATTTCTCAAAACAAAAAAAAATTATGAAAAATATCCCATAAAAAGAGATTTATTATGTGAAAAGTACATTGATTATAACATTTTTAAGTTTGGAAATTTTCAAAATGCAACAAATATGATTGAATTCAACCACTCAATTATAACCAAAAAGTAGATGTACAAAGAAAAGGGAAGATAGACATCAACACAATGTATTAAACGATTCAAGTCATGATTATTCGACAAGTTTTACGATGGCTATTTAATGCAACCCTCCACATTTCTCATTCAAGATTTGGGACCTGGCAACAGCGAAGATGACAAGATGTAGAAAATAAACAATAAGAACATGATCGATGATGTGAAATTCCACCAGTTTCCCTTCAAGATTCACACTTTAAAAAAAGCAAAGTATTTTGCATTCCATTATTAATCTACAATTTATTATTCCAATACATAGAAAGGCCACTTATTTATAATAGGTTAAAATTTGTTGAAGAATAACTAAAGACTAAACAAATCTAAAAATAAAGACCCAAAAAGCTGTTTTTCCACAACCAAAGACCAACAAAAATTTACCATACACTCTACGTAGCATATTGCACAATGACCAGAGCATAGCTTATACTGTACAGTTCATGACAGTTTGCCATTCAGCAAAAGAACAAATGATGTTTTCTATTGTACTTGACAATGACCACATCATAAAATACATTAATAAGAACATACCTTTAGTTTCGCCTGAAAGGACAAGACAAAGACTGATTTTTTAGTGTATAAAACAATATTTTTCTAACATGCAATGGAACAAATTGTATTCATGCCCAAGTATGACAATTGAATGCCTTATACCCATCTAAATGGGATGGCAATAGATAGAATTGAAACTTTTAAACATAGAAATTTCAAACATACAAAAATCTTCACTTCATCATTACTCAAATATAAAATAAGAGGCTAATACAAGAAGCATGCGTTTCCAGTGATCATAAACTTTGACCTCCACATTACCAACATTCTAATTCATGCACAATAGTCAATTTACTCCTATTTTTATGAATTTTACCTTAAGATCGATTTGATTTTCACTTCATGCAGTACCTCTCACTTTAAAACACTAGCCTCAATTCTGTAAGCTACATTTTTAACATATTCCACATACTTTAGCAAATAGAACATGTGCACCAAAGCCTATAGCATCAATGATACTTGAAATGGAACTCGCAAATAAGGATAAATTAATTGTTTCCCTTTTGTTTCTAAGAGACAATAGAGCCCATACGTGGCATAACTTTGCCAAAGACAATACTTCCTACGGCCAACAGAGTAATGAAGGTAGAAGATTGAGAGACAAGAGAGCCGGTTTTCCTGTTGGATGATTATATGCTAAAATAGTCAAGAATTCCCCAAGGATTGAGACTTCTAGCCTTAAGACTACTTTCACAAGGCTTTTCCTAGTTTAAGGGTTGCTCTTGCCTATTTCAAATGATTGAATAAAGGTCACCTTGCAAAAAATTGTAGGTGAGGTACTCTTCATCTTAAATGTAGGAAATTTAGTCATACAATTAAAAATTGTCCTTTTCTACAGTCTATTAAAGAAGATAAATCATACTTATAGGCTCACTTCCTCTACGCCTATGATGTCAAAATCATGAAGAATATCTTTGCAAAACTCTTGATTAGTATTAAAACAAAGATTGGTTTCACATAATTTCTTTCATCAAGCATGGATCCTTCATCAAGTTTAATTCCAAAGAAATTATTGATTATCTTATTGGAACAAAGAAATTGTCCAAAGCTTATAGTTTTTAAGTCCTGGTGAATAAATGTAGTGAGAATATTTGATGTAGAACTATGATACTTTTGACGGATGCAATAAGACTTTGCACGATTCCTTGAGAAGAGCAAGTATGATTAACACTATTAGCAATTTAAAACGACAAAATTAAACGAGAAAGGGGTGCTACGCTTAGACCAAACCACATGTCAAATACTAGAATTATCAGGATAACATAGAATATCAATACAATGTGAATTAAGTAGCTTCAAACAAAATCCCTATGTTAACAATGAGATTAGAAACATAAGGATCAAACTCTCGTCCTACGTTTACTAGGCTTGGCAGAAATAGATGAACATGACCTTCATGAAACTATTAAATCACTAGAACAAGTTAGACAAGGAGAATAAGAGAAAAGAAAAATGGACAACCTTTATCAAGGTTGGGTGAAATCCTCCACTGAACATTTGACAATTATTCTTCAATGGCTTCGGACAAAGTAAAGATGATGCGGTCAATGTACTCCTCGACGGTGCTATCGATCTCCAGATTGACGTCGAAGGTGGAATGGTTGATGTCAACGTGCCCTTGTTCGTTGTAAAGGATGTCGAAATCAAGATCGGGATCGGCCATGCATCGATCTTGAAGTGTTGAAGAGTTGTCGTAGATGCTTCTTTGTTGTCCTTGTTGTTTTCCTCTTGACGGCGAAGGATTTCTCTCAAGAATCCAAGTAGGAGGGGGCAAGAGAGGTAGCCAGCCAAGTGGGGAGTGGTTTGGGGAAATTAGGGTGGAGTGAGAAGGTGTTCATCAATCCTCTAATTAGTCCTCATGAATGGAATTAATCAAGAGGAAAGAGAGAAAGGTAGGGACGGTGGGATGAGAGGGCTAGGGGATCAAGAGGAAAGAGAGAAAGGTAGGGACGGCGGGATGAGAGGGCTAGGGGGATTTGTTTCCAAATCTCAATATTTGCTTTTGGAAAGAAATTAGGAGGTGTGGGGGCTCATGAGGTTTCAGCCAAGAGGGAGTGGGCTATTCGAATTAATTCCAAAGAGGAGTATTGGATTTAGGAAACAAATCCAAAGAGAATTAAAGAGGGGGATGGCGGCTTCGGGGCTATGGGGAAGAAAATTATGAAGCTTTTAATGCTTCCTTAAATTAGGGAATTAAATTAAGGATGAAAGATATCATCCTATTTCAATTTAAATTCAAATAAGCAAGGATTTGGAAACTTTCCTAAAATAGGAATGATATTTTAGGTAACTTTTCAAATTCAAATAAATTTGAATTTTGGCAAGTTATTGAGTTACCTAAATTACTCAATCCAATTAGGAAAGGAATCAATGTAAGCAAGGATGGAAGAGAGGAGGGGGAAGGAATAGGGCCGGCGGCATGGTGGGTCTAGGTGGGGGTTTTCGGTGGGGAGGAGGACGAGGCTATGTTGGTCGGAAGCTTGAGGTGGAGAAGTGGGAAGTAAGGCCGGCAGTGGTGGTGGGAGGAGGAAGGGAAAGAGATAAAGTAAAACCACGAGCTCGACTCTTCTAGGATGGTGGGTGATGCGCAATTCTCCCTCTCTTAGGGATATCACTCCAATCTCTCTCAAGCTCTCACCAGAACTCAAATATGTGGGAAATTTTTATCATTCAATCATTAACATGAAAAGAGAACATCGGGGCTATATATAGCCCCGTACAAAGACTAAAGAAAATAAAAGACGACAACGCCCACGGGCTTACATACGACCTCCCTTAAGGCGTAAGAATGGAAAAACTAATAAAGCAAATACAACATGACATAATAATAATAAAAAATTAAATAATACAACGACTCAATCGTGGCCGTAGATCGACGACCACGTCTCTGATAGACTTTCCACGCTCTGATGTCCCCATCAATATTAGTGCCTTCATTGATAATAAAAATTGATTCAATAAAAGGCCTAATCAATTTATAAAGGCCCAAGTGGCCATAGGCAAATTACAAGAAGATAGACTATGTCATAAAAGATCCAAATTTAGCATGTTTTCAACTCTCTGTGGGCCCATTTTTATTTGTTGTTGAATTTCTATTATGTTTTCCATTTGAATTATTTATTAGGTTTTATCTTAAGTTAAATAGGAATATATTTCAATTTTAAAGTTTGTTGGAAATGGAATAGATTAGATTTGCATTTAAATGTTTGGTCATAACCCTACTTTTATAAATAAGGATCCATGCTGTATAATTAAATATTATTATGGATTGATGATTGAATGAATGTAAATTATTATATCCAATTAAGTGCTCTTTGAATCTAAGTTACAAATGCAAAATTATTTTCCCCCTTTATCAATTTTTGGTATTAAAGATAAAACCTAATTTATTTTCCTTCTCACGACTTCAACAATCTTCTTTTGCAAGTTGTGTTTCTCTAAGATTCAATCATTAAACCTAAAAAAGCATATCCTGCTAAACAAATCCTATAAAATTTAACCCTCACATAAATCCTAATCTCGTTGCACCTATAGTCGTGCTCCAATCATTATCGCTCGAAACTTTGCAACTTCACATTGTTGATGAAATTTTTTCATCCATCCTCAACGGACTGAGATGTTTTGTGATCAAGCACAGCAATAAAAATAATCTGAATATGAGGGCTTATAAGGCAATTAGAGTCGACATCAGCCTCGGACCTCAAGTCTAAGGTGAGGACTATTGAAGGATAGTGATCGAACATATGTCTAACGAAATACAAGGGACTTACAAAATTACACCTCACCTGAGGCAAAGTCAACCCGACCTCTGAACTTATAACCCTGCCTGAAAAGGGCATCAGCTAACCCACCTAAATGCTTTTAAAATCATATAATCCAGTCTCAATGAATATGATGATGGAGAAGGTTGTTTCAATTTAGAAAATAGGGCTTCCAACTTAGCTTTTGAGTCAAGATGTTTAATCATGTGAGTATGCAAATGTTGACTCACTAAATGCATATTTATTTGTTATCTTATCATTAATGTGAGGGTTTTCTATACGCGACACACTGACCGAGTGACCGTGTATTATCATTTTGTTTTGAAATTTTGGCTCATTAGAGTGAGCCATACATTTTTATTTTATTTGAAAAATTAGTTATCTTATGATTGATTTTAGATTGTTTACATTTTTATTGGTAGAAATCTTAATTTGATCCTAAGGTTTTACTAATATCACATGTCCAAGCCACTCACACATAAAAAGTGAAGAAACCTAAAAAAAAGTATGCATTTCTAATGCGCATTCAGTAAACAATTAAATCACATGTATATATATAATTCAACCATGGAAAAGTAAAGTAATATCCAAATTATAACAATTTTGAAAATGATTTAAAAATGGCAGCTGAGTTGTCAGCCTTATAAAACCAAGTAATAATTACAGATTTGATCTGTGGATCTTCAAGCTTGAGCTTCTGAATGCATCTATAGGGCTTTAACTTGAGTGGTCCATCCTTCTAGTTCATCTCTCCTATAATTGTATCCACAGGCCTAAAATACTTCCTAAGTCTATTATTTATATTTAAAATATAAAAAGACTCAAACCTACAAAGTAGGAGGGATGAAGGAATATCTTTTACCACAAGGAGATCAATACTTTCTAACAAATGGAGCATATTGCAATAAAGTATATTCTCCATTGATTTAGAATAATAGCATATCTATGACAAATCTTATAAATCTGCATGAAAAGCTCATTAGTTAATTTTCACTAAAATTAGCCCAACCATAGTTTAAAAACTTACCATACCTTGTGAGATTTACATGTAAGTGAATAGAGTGTTCCATAAAAGATCTCATGCTAACTACTATATGATCTTGAAATGAGTTAAAGAAACTAAACTTTAATTTTATAAAAGAGAAATGCATATTTTTGCAACATTTGCTAATAATTACTCAATTAAATATGACATATCATTTAGTTATCCTATTAAGTTGCACTAGCATATTACATACAAAACAACTGTTTGAAAGCATGACACTCAATGTTGACCTCATTTTTTAATAAGGTCAATCTTTTCTCTCCTATGCTTTTCTTATCTTAGTATAAAAATTACCCTTAAGACCCTTCTAAGAGGACATCCAAAAAGACAGCATCAGCTAGTTTTAGAAAGCCTAGAAACCATTTAGGACACTTCTTAGTAGCCTTAGAAAGGTGATAGGTTCATCTAAACCCAATCCCTAGGTTAGTTGTAGGTCAAAACCCTTGAAAAACCCTAAACACAATCCAAATTCCCAAACTTGATAAGTTGCCCCTGCTATTGATGTTAAATGATTTCTTATTCATATTAGAATCATTTTGATGCGGGCAAAAGATATAGGGAGCCTATACCCTTCGCCCACAAAGGACACGACGGACTTCTAATGACGAAAATGAGAAAAGAGACGAACAATAGGGAAGAACAAACTCTTACATTTCAATTTTAAAACTAAATAAAAAAACTATGACGACGACTTGCAAACAAAATAAAAAGACACCCTAAAGTTGCTGCACTTAGAGAAGAAAGATACAGGTGGAGTGGCACTTGCGGAGAGACGAAAGAGGTTAGAAGCCCGAGAAGAAAGGGTGGAAAGAGCTCGCAGGATTTCCGGAGGGGATGAGAAAGAAGGGTGGAAAGAGCCCGCAGGATTTCCAAAGCAAACCCGCAGGTTAAAGCTTCCAAAAATAACTTATCATTTAACTATTTCAAATAATACATAACCCCTCATATTTATAGGTATGAAAGGGGAATACAAAAGGACACAAACATTAATTTAACATTAAAAAGCATAGAAATCTCCCCCCCAAGCTCTCGGTTTACACCCAAACCAGGAACCAAGGAGACAGCCACGGGAGACGAAGGGAACCGCACGGACCGAGAGCCACAGCCGCCCCCCCCCCCCCCCTTGTCTACATCACATTTGGACCTATTATCATCCCTAGTCAATCTATTTTGATCTAAAATAACAAAATTACCATAACGACCTTAAGCTTAACCTAATGACCTAAATCTAACTAAGAGACTTTCCATTGGCTCTAATTCATCCAAACCCATTCTTGGATCAAGATCAACCTTGGTTGACCAAAATTCCCCTAAATACCCTTATACCAAACCCTTATGTCAACTTGGATCAAACCTAATATTTTGACCTTGAGTCAAGTTGATCCAAGACTTCTCAAGGAGCAGTTTGGCTCACCCCAAATCTATGGTCAACCCCTGTTGACCATAGTTTGACTCAAAACCCCAAAAATTCCCAAATAGCCCCTAAATTCACTTATTAAGTATTTTAGGTAATCATAATCAATTGCTCTTGGAATCGTTATAAAATAGTCTAAATCCGCTATCACATAACTCTAGCTCTCACCTAAACCATGGTCAACTCATGTTGATCATGTTTAGGTCAAAATGATCAAACTACTCCTAAGGAACAAACCCTTGGTTCCCTTAGGATTAACCCACCTAAACCTCATTCAAATCCCTCCAACATATGGCCATAGGACCCTAGGACCCCAACCTAGCCCAGGCCACTTGGAGTTTTGGACTATAACCCAAGTATACCCAATGTGTTGACCAAATTGACCCAAAGTACCTAAAGCCCATTTCAGCCAAATTCAAGCCAAATCAACCCATGCAGACCAATTAGAACCTTCTAAAATCCTTGCTAGCTCACCTAGCCGGTTGGCCTGGCCTGAGGAGTGAGTTTGAAACACGTACGAACCATGCATGTGCACTCAATGCTTGAAATGACTAATCCGATTGTATTTGAGTTGTGGAACTCAACACATATGACAACACCTCATTGGTCCATCCCCAACTACCCTTGCCATCTTAAACCATCGACGATGGCCAAATTTTCATCTGCATTCAAAACCAAACCTCTACAAATAAAGGCTCCTTGGCCGAAATTCGTGCATGTAACTTAATCTCTCATAATCCTCAGAATGATGCAAGCAACCCCAGTCCTTCCCCTAGCCTTTGTGTATGTGAATCAAGCAAGCTCCAATGAAGTTGTGCACAATTCAAGGTCGTATTCTAATCCAAACAATCTCAGCACTTAGAGTCTTCATCAAAGTTGTTGAACTCAAAGCAAACCTCAACTGCAACTAAAACTCTCCAGATCTAAGTACACACAATTTTCGAACACAAACCTAGTAGAGCCAAGACATTATGAGAGAACTTGCAACCCAACGTGATTGGACTATTGGAGTGCAAGTTCAAGTTCTCATGATCCTCCTGAATCAAATTTATAAAGATCCATTCATAGATCTCTTTGGATCAAAGAAATGAAGTTAAACGGCCTTTATTTGGAAGTAGGAGGCATGAGATGAAATCACATTAGTCCATTCAATCCGAATAGAATAGATGGCGATGATATGATTGTAACAAAACATTTTCAAGCCCTACGATTTTAAACTCCAATGATCCAAGCCGTAAAGGATTTATTTAATACAAAAAATTGCATAAAACTTCAAAAATGTATATCTAATTCATTTTTAATACAAAAATTATGAATGTTCCCTTTATGGATTCAATAATTCATGTAGAAATTTTAAAAATAAATTGGAAAAGTTTCTATAAACCATGTACATTATATTAAATACACATTACATGATTAATGAGATAATTTTTCCCTTTAATCACCCTCAATAGCCCTCAAATTCATTTGAAAGATTCATTGGGATGTCTTACACTTTCCTAAATTATCTCAAATTAGTATGAGATCTCATTCACCCTCAATTTCTTTTTTCAAATTTTTAGGCCATTAAGTATCCTAGAAGTTTGGAAATTCACTAAGATGAATCCATAGAATCAAATGCTTTGAAATTTAAAATGTGAGCTCCACTGATCATTAGGATTTGAGAGAATTTTTCTTGAGACCATGAAATCTTATTTAGAACCTTTAGAAAATTATTGAATACCTAGGTCTAGAGAACTTAGAAAAACAATAGGAAATAGAATTTAATTCCAAATAACTTGAGACCTCCATGGAATGATCATGAGGTCATTATTGACCTCTGAATTTAACTCTATAGCAAACCCTAAATCTAGGTTTGTGTAGTTTCATCCATGGACCTAGAGATACAGGCCATATGGCCAAGTGGGATAAAAACTAAATAAAAAAAAATCCATGGACCAAGAGACTAAAAATAAAAATTAAAATTAAAAAAAATCCATGGACCTAACGACTTCCATAATGTCAAATAATTATATATATATATATATATATATACAAATAATTATATAAATATCTTTAAAATGTGAAATAAATTTAATGGAACTTAAATATGTTTAGAAGATTAGAAAAAATAATTTTAAGCCATTTTAAACTCTGAAATCTGATATTTATATTTCCGAAGAGTGAAATCAACATAAACTTCAATAAATCATAAAGATGAAAATCAATTTCAAAGAGGTTAAAATTTTTAGAGATAAGGTTTGAGGTTAGCAATGATTTGAAGTCCAAATTTCATAATGATTGGGGCTCATTTAACAGTCAAATTATAAACCCTAAGTTGAACCTTTAAGGAAACCCTAATTCTACTTGTAAACCGACAAAAAAATAAAATTTTTACTAGTAAACTTTAAAAATTTATAATTAAATATATATATATAATCTCAATTGCATTGAACTCATACAAAATCAAAGAAAACTAATATTCATGAGGTTTCTAATTGTAAAATTATATCTTTATAATAGTCAAACCTAAGTTAAAACAGAGCCAATAAATCATTAAAAATCATAAAAAATTTTAAATGATTTGAAAAATTCAAGAAATCTTCTTGGAGCCATCTCTGGCCCATATCAAAATTTCTTGAAAATTTGAATTCATTTAGCCATCCAAAACTTAAACCTTAATTGCAATCATAATGAAAATCCTAAATTAGCCCTTAAATTTGAAAATTTATAAAATAAAATAATTAAAAAATAAAACAAAATACTATAAACTAACAGTGAACTTACAAATCAAAGAAAAATAATTCTCATGAAAATCAATTCAATAAAAAACAAACCCTAAGCTCCTTTAAAAATATTAAAATCATTTAAAATAAAAAAAATATCAAAACAATCTCAAACCTTCAAGAAATCATCTTTGGGTTACTCCTGACTCATGAAAATAGTTTCCTAGAGGATTAAGCTTGTTTAATAACTTAAAACTAAAACCATAATTCCCTAGTTCATTAGGTTTTCCTGATAACCTAGAATTTGAAAAAATTCTTTAAAATTTAAATTAAATTACAAAAAATAAAATATATTTTTCTATGTTTTGAATTATCACTGGAATCAAAATCCTAGGAATTAAATGTAGAATAATATTTTTATAATTTTCCTAAATAAGTATACACTAATAATTGAAATAAATCATAACTACTAAAAAAATCTCAAATTTTTATAGAACTCTTTTGAAGCTATCTTTAACATTTGTGAGGAGTTTCATTCAATTAGGAGTTGTTTTGAATAATAAATAAAAATGGGGTCATTAAACCAACTAAAAATTCCAGAAATTTCAAAATAAATCTAAAAAGGTTAAAATTTTATGAGAAGTTCCTAAGGTTATCCCAAACCTCTGAGACTTTTCTCATAATTTTTAGCATTCATTTAAATATTATTTCAAAATTCTTTCAACAAAATAATTTTAAAAGAATTCAAAATTTAAAATAATTCAAAATATTTATGAAATGTTATTTGGGTCATCCTTGTTGAACCTTGTTAGCAGAGAATTATTTCATAATTTTCAGGATTCATTTAAATATTATTTTAAAGTTCATTCAATAAATAATTAATTTTTTTATGAAATGTTCTTTGGGTCATCCTTCTTAGCAGGAAGTTACTTCATGAATTTTAGAAGTCATTCAAACCTAAAACAATACAAATTAATAAATTCAAAGTTAAATGGAATGATAATAAATAAAAAAATTACATAGAAACTAAAAATTCATTAAAAATACAAGAAAAGAACAGAAAATATTAAATAAATTTCTAGAAATGCATAAAGTCATAATGATGTAGAACGGAAACGAAAGCTTTGCTAAGGAGAGGATCTCTTCTCTGTATGATGAGGAAGCAATCTCTATCCCTCCAAAAATCTGAAAAGGGATCAGATTTTCTCACCAAATCCTTAGAGAAAATTCAAATTTTCTCTAATGAGAAGGTAGAATTATTGAGGGGAAAACGTATGCAGAGAATTCCAGAGAAAGCTTAGTGAGAAGGGAGGGAGTTTGGGAGAGGGAGAATTTTCTGGCAGCCATTTGCTGGAATGTGGGCAGCAACAAGTTTTAGGGCTCGCCAGCTGCAGTCACTCTTCAAAAAGCAGTATCAGAATGAATTGTTCTTAGGGAGAAACCCTTCTTTTTCTCTTCTAGTTCTCTCTTTATTTGACAAGGGCGGAGAAGACCACTCAGAACAAGAAAAAAAGCATTTTCAAAAGGTTTTACTATCGCCTGCTATCGCGAGAACAGACTGCAAGAGCTTCACGGAAAGAGGAGGGAACTTCAGATTTTTGGAAAAAAGGAGTGTTCAAGGATTTTTTTCAGGTTTTCTTTCTTATTCAAAACCTGAGAAAATCTTCAGCAGGTAATATTAAGAGGAGGGAATTAATTTCCTAATTCCACTGCCAGAATTTAAGGAAAGCTTCAATGCTTTGCTCTAAAAAAAAAAATTCGTCTGTTATAGTCTTGGGAATAAAGAAAACAAATTAAAGGAAAAAGTGATTAGGAAAGATTTCCTAATCTAAGCCATAGAGAAGGGAGCCGGCGGCATTAGTGGGCCAAGGAGCAGGTGGAGTTTAATTCCTTCATTGCCTTAATTGGTTCAGGACTTAAATTAGGCATTAAAGTTTGAGAGGAATTTGGCCATGAGTGGGAGTTACGGGAAGGAAGAGAAAATTATGGAATTAATTCCTAATTCCCCTCTACAGGATTTGGAAAATGAATAAAGGCTTGGAAATTTCGGTCAAACAAAATTCTCAAATTTGAGGGAAATTTATTTCCCAAATCAAATTCCTAGATTAGGAAATTAATTTCAGAAATATGAGAGGGAATTTGGTGATTTAAAAGCTCATAGATTTGAATTTAGGAGTTATGAAAGGGAGCCAATAAATCGGATTTTGAATTTAAATTTCAATTGAATGGAATTAAACACTTTCCAAAATAGGTGGACTAAATTAGGAAAGAAATTTGAATTTCAAATTTTAAACAATTTGAATTTCAAATTAAGCTCTAATATCATGCACCCCAAATTAGGCAAGGATTTCAATTGGGATGAGGTGGTGGATGGTGGCCGGCGGATAGAGATTGGGCCGGCGGCATCCAAAGGGGTGTTTGCCGTGAAGTTGAGGGAGGACAAAAAGATGACAAAACAAAACATGATATAAGATAAAACGAAAGATGCAAAGAGGAGGGTGGTGGATGAAGACGAAAATACAAAGAGAAAACCACAAACCCGGCCGTCTCCAAGGTTAATGGGTGATTCGTTTGCCCTTCTCCAAGAGACTTCACGTCACGAGCCCGGACCCATCCTGCAGCTGGTGAAACTCTCGATTTCTCTCATAGAAATCTCACTCTCGTCCTCTCTCAAGAAAAACACAAGTGTGGAAAACACAAAATTTTCATATCAAATTAACCATCATCCTCTTACAATAGCTTAAGGCCCTATATATAGGCCATAACATGAGAAAATTAAAAAAAAATTACAAAAATACCCCTTGGACCATAACACTCAAATAAACTAACCTAGGGGTAAAACAGGAAATAACATAAAATAATAGCTAAAATTCATAAAATAAATTTTAAATAACAATTTAAATTAGAGCCGTCGATTTACGACGCCTTCTATGATAGATGCGCCAGATCTTCGTGCCGATGTCCACATCACATAAGAATCAATAAATTGAATAATTGGGTAAATAAACGTCTCATCTTTGCCTTCATGTTAAGTAAAAATTTTAATTGACCTAGAAATTAAAAAATTCATTAAAATTTCAAAAATAAAAAATTTAAAAAAAATGTCACATAAGTTTTTGTGAACTCATGATATTTATAATGAATAATAAACTGAATTAAATGAAGTGATATCAACTAAATATTTTTTTTTTCTTTATAAACCCTTAAAAGCAAATAAAAGATGTAAAAATTAAAATTGAAATTGAAATCTCCCCCAGATAAAAATTAAATAAATTTAAAAATGAGAATGAAACAAACAAATCAATAATAGAGTGACACCTTCACGACCTAGTACATACTAGATATTAGATAGGGCACTAACCTTAGACTTTCAATATTAACTTTCAATATTAGAATAATTACTTTCATTTGTATTTTACTTTCCTATATTTTAACTATTACATTTTTACATTCCGCTTTACTTTTTACTGTATTGCAAACATTAAAATAATATGTGCAAACTTAAACCTAAAATTAAATAATAAATGATATTAGGTTAAACTTTAACTAAAGCAGAAAACTGAACACCTAAATTAGGGCACAAACCAATTGACATCAAAATATTGAACGACATTTCAAACCCTTTAATTTATACAAATTAAACTTTCTAATTCATAAGGAAAACCTAACTGGTGTACTTCAAGCATTTACTGAGGCATTTTACATGCATGATTATAGAATATTCTGGCTTTCATTCTAGGATCAAAATACTTGCTATGAAAAATAAATAATCAAATAAAATCAACTAGGAATGACATCTAGGAATAAAAAAAAAATAGAAGAGTCCTTAAGGCAAGACAAAAAATGTAAATAATAAGTTATTGCATTAGCTAGGAGCATGATGCATACCCTCATGGGTCACCAAACTTTTCATAACTAGTTTGCAAGTCACAATTCCTTAAATAAACAATAGCATATTATATCCTACATTTCATAGTGATTTTAATAGTAGTTGTTTGCAATTAGGCAAGTTTAGCTGGCAGGCCTCTCCATGAAGAATTGTAAGACTGCATTTTTTTTAGATTAAGTCTAAGTTGTTATTCTATAGTTCTCATCTTAGCTTTAGTATCTAAGACTGATCTTCTACATCATAAGGCCTCACCTCCTGGAAATTTTCTTAATCTTGTGATTAAGAAATATAAACCCCAAATTTCTAATAAAATGATTAATTCAAACAAATAATTTCAAATTTCAAAAGTATAAAACCCAATATAGGATAGTTTGAAATAGTTTTAAGTTTCTCAGAATCTAAGTGTTCTCTTTTTTATCCTTTGGCCTATAGAAAAAACAATTTTAACTTGAACAAATTCCATTAAAATTTCAAAAATATCATCCTTATCTTACACTTTTAAATCTTAAAAATATTTGTCATTATTTTAATTGAGAGTGTTCTAAGAAGATTCAACTCACTTAAAATATAATTAAGTATAAAAGCTTGTCTTTATGGGAATATGTACCTCAGATTAAAATAAACTACATCTTACTTAACTAAGGTACGGAAAAATCTCTAGAAACTCCTTTTTTTAAATATTATTATAGAATATGATTTTTGTCTTTCGATATGATATGTTATTTTCTACGCCATATTTGATTATAAAAATATTATTTTTTTAATAATGGGATCATTTCCGTCTTTACAGTAGTCCATCGACATTTGTACATCTCTAGACACTTCTGAGGATTGGAAATGAACTATTATCTTCTTAATGTAAGCAACTTAAAATGAAAAGAGATGCAAATTAGCCATCTATGATGAGAGTTCCATGAATGCTATCTATAAAGCAGCTTTACTTAGAGTTGGTTTGACATTGGACACATATGGCTCTTTTCCATGTTGCTTGGATGAATTAGATATCTTTAAAATGTTACTCAACAGTGTCTAGTTCATATCCAAATGGGTAGTTACAAAGACAAGATCTAGTGTGATTTCCTTCCATGGCTGTACACATATCCTCTAGCTCATCTATGGCTTTATGACATGAACATAATGGAAAACATTTATGTCGAGAAGTTCAATTGTTCCACTATTTTTACTTGTTCTCTATTAAGATAATTGAGTCTTCATCTAAGTAAACAAAAAACCAAGAACTAATACAAAATCTAATCAACTGCTCAGTCAACTGCTAGGAGTCAACCAGTTTCTCTAATTTTGACCAAATCTTTTAAGGTCGTAGTAGTAACTACTTTTTATTC
Organism: Dendrobium catenatum; assembly: GCF_001605985.2. Taxonomy (NCBI): domain Eukaryota; kingdom Viridiplantae; phylum Streptophyta; class Magnoliopsida; order Asparagales; family Orchidaceae; genus Dendrobium; species Dendrobium catenatum. Next base: position 57,880 of record NW_021471987.1, on the reverse strand, counting down.
CACCAAATCATCGAGATTTTGGTACATGCCTCCACAACTTTGATCATATCGCAGCCCACTTTAGTTTGTTATTTTATGGTTGAAAGGCCTTCCAGAGAACCATCATCAAGTTCCTTGTATTTTTTTTTTTTTTTTGGTCACACATCAGGCTTCCCCCTTATTTCAAATAACCAATATAACATGCTATAGTTGGAGACTGATAGGAAATACTTGATTTCAAGTATTTCCTAATCACTCTGGCAACAAATCACAAATCCAACCGCTGTCCACAGCAGGAAAACAGCCCAAATCTGAAGAAAAACAGAGAAAAACTGCAGGAAACGTGGAGAAAGGACTTGTATTTTACTAATAGATGCAAGGAAAATAGCAAATATACAAGGATCCTCTATTCGAGAGGAGGATCGCACTCTCCCAATCTCTAGAATTCGATCTAGAGCCTAGCCACCAAAGAAGAACAAGAAAGAACTACAAGCAAATTCAACATAACCCTAATCTATCCTTTCTCTCCCTATTTAATGCATACAATTCAAAAATAACATAAAAGGACTTAATTGCCCTTGCTTCCACTCCTTTTGGCTCCAAGATTCAATTTGAAAAACAAGTGGACCCCACCTATTTCTTCCCTGCTGTGTCCGCCGGCTCCCTGGCTCCTTCCGCCTGTTTCCTTCTCCCGTAAACCATTATAGCCGGTCCTCTCTGGACCGGCTAGACCGGTCCTCTCTGGACCGGTCTAACAGAGACCTATTAAAATTTCTGGATATTAAGCTTGATGAATTTCAGAAAATTGTGTAATTGAAAAAGACTACTATAAAGCACAAATTTTTAAATAACGAGATGGGATGATATGTTTACATGATATTAGTTCATAGTAATTTTTCAAATTTTGAATTGCACAGAGAGTGCAATCAAATCCAAATTCGCAATAAAAATAAATATAAAGCAACTATTTACTGGATTGAATAGACATTTCAAATGTGTTAGTAATATAAACAATCCAAAACTTAGTAATAAACATTTCAAATGGATTGAAAACCTTCATGGTTACATGATGGGGACATCAGATCAGCGTGGAAGGTTTATCAGAGACGTGGCCGCCGATCTACGGCCACGATCGAGTCCTTGTATTTCTGAGTCATGATTGTATTTATTTTATTTATGCATTTTCTTATTTTCTTAGGTGTCGTTATTATTTTCCTTTGTACCCCTTTCATGGGAGTGGTCGCATGTAAGCCCAAAGGGCAAGTTGGTCTTTTATTTTCTTGAGTCTTTGTACCCGGCTATTTATAGCCTCATTTCCTTTGTTTTGGGTTAATGGATGATTATTAAGATTTTTTCCTACACTTGTGTTTGAGAGTTTTTTTTTAGAGTTCTTGGAGAGCTTTGGAGAGATCCCTTGGAGAGGGAGATTGGTGTATCACCCACCAACCTTGGAGACGGCCGGGTTCGTGGTTTTATCTTCTTTACCTTACTTCTCCATCATAGTTTCCTTCCACCCACCAAAACACCACCTACACCTCCACCCATGCCGCCGACTCCATCCACTTAGCCGCCGCCCCCTCCCACTCCTTCCTTCCCTCAAAATATTGCTTAATTTAGGTGGACATATTTTGGGCTGATTTCAAATTCAACATCATGTATTTTGAAATTTGAAATCTTTCCTAATTTATGAAAGCTATTTTTTGAAAGTTCATAATTAAAACTTATTTGAATTTAAAATTCAAATAGGATTTTAAAACCCCTTTCCTAATATTTAAATCCAAATCAATCAACATTAATTGCTCCCCACAAATCCCTCCCTCATCCTTGGATGCTGCCGACCATCATATGAGCAAACTCGGGATTTATTTCCTAATTACCTGTTAAGTACTTTTAGAAATAATTCAACTTATTTCTGTTGCTCTTGGCCGAAATATCCAAAATCAAACCTGCTTTATTTCTTTCCTATTCCACGTTTGGGTTTTGGAAAGAAATTCCCTGAGCCGATTTTTTTTTTCTTCAAGTCCACCTCTTTAATATTTCCTATATTCTCATTATGATTTAGGAAACAAATTTCTAAATTTCTCCTCTCACCCGTAACAGCCAACCTTCCTATTGGGATCTCCTTAGAAATTCCTTCATAGTGCTTGATCTCCTCGAGAGAAGAGTTGGAAGCCAATACCTGCTGCTGGCTGAATTTTCCACGGACCCTCTTGGCTCTTCTCTACTAAATTTTCATAATCTACTGACAAGAATCTGAAACCAATTTCATATTCCAGCATTTGGCCCTTTCCCTCCCACAAAGCAAGATAAGCTTCTTTCTTCACAAGACATCTGAGTACATCATCAAGGAGAACGAGATTGAACATACTATTGAAGAGGACGTGGATGGCATCTTGTGCGTTCTAACGGAAGCCATCAACGAGCATGTAGAAAGCCTTGAGTGGAAGATTTCCACATCCCTTTGGCAAAGGTTTCTTTTCTCACTTGTGTCTTATTTCTTGGAGGTCTAAATTCTCGTTGGCTTGATTGTAATCGCAAAGACTCATCCAAGTGCTCTTGCTAAGCCTAGCAAATTCATAGGAATTGAGCGTGCTTTCTATGCATCCTAAATCTCGTTGTTAGATTAGGGATTAACTTGAAAACTACTATTCTGTATTGCTTTTATTTTCTCAATTATTTTGATAGCTCAAACTCGAAGCATGTGATTTAAGCCTACGCAATTGATCCACTCATTTGTTTTAATCGTCGTTTGAAAATTGCTTGTAATTTTGTTTCGAAATTGTTCTAATCCACTAGTTGTGCAATGCCCACATGAATCCATGAGCATGTCATCTAAATAGTCCTGCATCATTACACCTATGTTCTAAATCATACAGCTAATGATGCGGACATCCGATCATGAAGATTTTCAAAGGAGGAGACGACGATCGAGCCTAGATCATTCCACCTTATCAAAATTTATTATTCGTAATTTTTCATTTTTACCCTTATTTAAGAGGGTCGTCCTATGTAAGCCCTAGGGGCATATATGTCTTGTTTAGTTTTTTAGGCCTATATATAGAGGCACTTGCTTGTGTAATGTAATGATGAATTATTAAGAAAAGAAATTTTATTTGCACTTGTGTTCTTCGGAGAGAACTTGGTTGAGATTCCTATGGGAGGGAATCGGAGTTTCCACCAGCCGCATAATGGGTCCGGGCTCGTGGCGTGAAGTCCATTGGAGAAGGGCAACGCACTACCTGTCAGCTGCAGGATGTGTCCGGACTCACGGTTGTATCTTTCTTTCCCTAAATCCTTTTCTCCTCTCCTCTCTCCACCCCAAGCCGCCGGCCTAAGGCGTCACCAAATTCCTTACTGTCGGGCCACATAATCCTCCCACACCCACCAACCTCAACATACCGCCACATCTCCAAATCAGCCCCTTAAAGTCCAACTAACCGCCGGCCCATCTCCACCACCCCTAGCCAAGCCGCCGGTTACCATCCCCCTCCCTTGCCTCCAATTCTCCAATCTCCACTTGAATAATTTCCTTTCTTGCTTAACTTCTTTGGGAAAGTCATTTAATTTTAAATCAATTAATTCAAATTTGAAATTTGAATCCTTTCCTAAAATAGAATCCTATTTTAGGAAAGTTTCTAAAATCAAATTTAAAATTAATTTGATTTGGATTGGACATTAAATCTCATCCTAATTAGTAAATCCTAATTAGGAAAGTGAATTCGGCCCCCCTCCAAAATCCCATGAATTTTAAATTTCAAACTCCTCTTAATCGCTTTCCTAAAATAGTTTCTTATTGATTAGGAAAGTTTCCTATTTAAATTCAAATCATTATTTGAATTTAAATACTTCTTAAATGATGAATTAGTTTAGGAAATTTCTTTCCTTTGAATAAAATCTGAAATCAAATTTTAAATCTGATTTCCAATCAATAATTAAAGACATGGGTCCACCTACATTGAACCTAGACTCCCTCTCTCTCCCCTCTTTGGCCGGCCCCCTCCCCCTTCCCCATTTAATTAATTAGCTCATTAATATCACCCCAATCAAGCCCTTAATTCCTCTAATCAAATCCAATTTGAGCATGAAGGGAGTTACCAAAATTATGAAATCTATTTTTGGAAACTTCCTAATTTGATTCCTATTTAAATTTTAAATTAAGAGAGGATTAATTACTTCTTTCCAAACTTAATTTATTATTTTAAGTAGGCATTAAATTCCTCTTTAATTCCCCCCCCACCGTTCTACATCCCCCCCCCCCCCCACCGTTCTACATCAGCTAACATTCACAATAAACCAATAGATATATTATCTCAAGTTCATACTTGTCAATAGCAAATAATACACCATAACGCAAAGAGCTCACAATGCCATAATGCAATGTGCACGCTATTTGTAGCACATAAGCAAGTATTATGAGAGCATTTATTGCATCAAATGTATGTCGATATTTATTGCATCAGTCAATTTCCATTTGCTCTGTAATTCCGAATTTAAAAGCAACTATTGTTTTACATGCTTTATTCAACTCATTATTATTATTATACTAGGGTGACTCTAAACATGTGTTCATAGATAGCCTTTATTCTCTTCATACTAGGGTGACTCTAATAACGTTAATACTTAATCAGTCTTCAATAACTAAAGGGATGTTCTAAGCATGCCGACAACATCAAAGTCACATGATATCTCGGTGATTGCATTAACCGCCTTTCAATGATAGTTTGAAAGCAATTCTCAAGCTACATCTTGATGCAATTGCTAGCGAGAAAGAAATGGCTTCATATATCCAAACCAAAATTCAATGGAATCAGGAGGGACCTCCTGCCAGGCTAAAGATCAACAACAAAAGGATGATCTTTAAAACCCGATCAGATTGAAACAATTGAGTCAAACCAAAGATCAATGGCCATTCGAGGTTTTACATGCATTTTTTTTAACATACTTTCATTATATTTTCTTTTATTTTCCAACTTTTTCTGATGGTTATGAAAACCAAGGAGTGCAACCAATTATCCTCTAATGGGAGGCTAGATATTAGATTCACTAATGACCACAATGATAACCATTAGTTAGCGATTCAAGAGACATCATTAAAATGTTTATCATGCATAGCGAACAAACAGTCACTCCCTATGTCCGAACCAAAGATCAACCAAGGAAATGCCTGATGTCAAACCAAAGACCAACAGTAGAGGGGTGGGCTTCAAAATCAGATATCAACGATGCAAGGTCATCAATTTAGTCGGACAAAAGATTGATAACTCTTCAGCCACCTTCATGCTTTTTGCATATAAGGGAATTATGAAGAGAGATGATTAAAATTATAGACGTATTTGTGCATGAGGAAATTGTTGAGCCTGAATCACATGGTGAAAAGTTATGTAAGAACCTTGATGATCGATATGAAAGACATGTTTATAATTCATGATATAGTCCTATAATGATTAATTGGTTAAAGGTTATATGAAGGATCACAATAAATGATAAAGACTTGCACTGATAATATGGGTGTACTAAACAACGTGAGAAGATTACAAAGAAATATTATTTTTTAAAACATAAAAATAACATGAAGTATAATTGTATAAATGCTTGCACTGCATAAAGTAAACATCTCAAATAGCACTCAAAAGAATAAACGGAAAAGTATCCCTAAAACCAATCCAAGTAGTTAAGATAGAATTAATGATGATAGCAATTTAATGGATCTTTAACCTTTCAGTCTATTTAGCCTCAATTCTGTTTAAATTTTAGAAATGATAGCTTAGCATTCAGCATCAAATGGCACCAGAATTTCATTCCATTTGAAAAACCATGACATGATCTTCCAAAATGTCTTCGATCGATACTAATATATGACTGTAATTGGAGTAAAAAAGAATAAATATACGTATGTAGCACTTTTTTTAAAGCAAAAAAAGAGTGAATAATAATCAATACCTTGTGGTGAGTTTCAAAAAATCGTATCACTTCCTCCATATGGTTACGATAAAATCCCTGCAAATTATACAGATCATCAAATCACCTATTACTCAGTAACTTAGGTTTTGTTTGGGATAATTTTTTTACTGCTTCCTAAAGCAACTTTTTAGCACAAAAGATTTTTGAAAGAAATAAAAAAATAATGATCAAAAGCTATCCCAAACAAAGCCTTAATATATGAGTTCAACACCAAGCAACTTTCATTACCTCAACATAGCCAAAAAACCCTGAACTCATATCACCCGCAGGGAAACCCATAGCAATTATATTTTCTGTGATATAAGTCAAATCCAAATCAAATCCACCTTCCTGAGAAAATTTACAAAAAATGGATGTATTAGAGATGCATGATCCACTAGCATTTATTTCTTTTTCAATCATATTTAATGCATTGTATTTTAATGTTCATCACCATCACTTTGGACTCCAAAGATACGTTTCCTCTGGTAATTGATAGACAATCACATTACAATAAGAGCAACAGAATTTCTAACATAAATGGATCGGTACAACAATACTAAATTATATCCAACATAATTACCTTGCATCCTGCGCTAAGGAAAGAAACAAGACAGCTTTTCCGTTATAACCTTCAATAAATTACTCTAAATGAAATTCCATAGGATGTTGAAGCAATACAAAGTTAGAAATTAGGAATGGCAGTAAACAGAAGTCTTTTAAGAAATAACTGTCAAGAACTTAAATGCTTATCAATAAAACCACCAAACGGTCTATTGAAGTAAGCAAGAACTGCCTTTATTATAGTCTTAAAATAAAATATTAGGTATGAGAACGTAAAGTAAATGCAAAGGTAGCCAGTATATTGTCAAAAATGTTATCATGTTACTAATATAAATTCTCTTAGTTTGTGAATTAGAAATGGGATGAAACCAAGGCAGTTCAATAGGGCCAAGTCAAAACGTTTTAAGTTGTTAGCAAATCCAAAGAAGGCATACACGTATATGAATCTTGTTTGGAGGATAGTGCATCATTTAATGAGCATGCATTTCTTTAAGGAGCACTTTATGACCCCGTGTACAATCAATCGAGAACTAAAGAAATTCACATTAACAGCAAACAGAAAAAAAGTTTATGAAATCCACAAAAAATTGTGAAGCTCTCTGAAACAGCAAAAAAAATGAAGCATAGGCATTTTGACTGGCATGGCTTCCATATGCCCTTTTAAGTATCAATGATCGCCTTAATTTCTCTTTCGCACTTCATAGACACACCTCAGGTATGAATTCAATAATTTCTTATATTTAAACCTAAATATGAACAGTTGCAGAAATTTTACACTCTCACATGCATTTTATTGAATAGTTTTAATGCATGTGTGCACTGCAAATAAATAATTGTCCTATCCTTACTATGTTGTCCCCGTTTACAAGATCTATGATCTATCATGTCACTATGTTTGTTTCCTGTGTTCTTGACTATGCTTTTAGCAATATATATATATATATATATATATAATTGAAGACAAGGACAAGGTAGTAAGATTAAGAAGGTAGATCAAAAAGGACAGAATAATTTTATAGAACCGGCTAACACCCACTTAAGAGAAATAGTTGATCAGAATGATTTTGAACCGAATAAATTATTGGTAGCCTGTTATGGAGCAAGTTTAAACGATAGCTTAAGATAAGAAATGGGTTAGTACATATTGCATGTCAGTTATAGTGATAAGATTAAATACTGGCTACAACCCTTGAAGAAGCCTAATCCAATGGCGCTCCCACATTAGGGGCTGCTGCAGGCCAAGGCATACATTGTACACTGATGATCCATAATCAGAGCAGATATTTAGGTGATAAGACTGTTAATGGAAGAGGTACTTCACAAGGAAAATAAAAGTTGAAAGTAACGTGGTATATAACATGTATTATAACGATGTCCAAGTGGAAGAAACATCAGACTAAGAATCCAATTGGTAGTAATACACTAATACCTGATATCTCCTTTTGTTTTGAGAGACAATGTGACGAGCCTTCACTTGTACAGCCTTGACCGCATTTTTTGACGAGTCAACAAATCCTTTAGTCAAAGAGCCAAAAACACCTTGTTGAGTAGGCGTTGGGGAACCCTCAGCATTATCATCTTTCTGAGTTGATTTGGGAGATAAACGTAGTCCCAATCCACTCGTAAAACGAGCAAATGTTGACTTTCCTGCATTTCCTGTTTGAGGGTCTTCTTGGACCGCAGCCTGTGGTATCTTCAAGTTTTTGGCCCAGGAGGTGATTCCAGAGGAGGACAAAAGCGACGGTGATTCTCGTCTGTCAGAATGCTGACTGTCATTTGAAACTGGACGTGAAGGAGATGAATTGGATTGTGATGACGCCATAGTAAACAGAACAGTAACAACTCAAGAATATTTGTAAAAATCTGCCAATGTGCCGAGCAATGTGAATGTACTTCTATAATGCCCCAGGTTCTGCAAGATGGATAATGCTAGTGTTTAGAGAATAACCCCACATCTAAATATAATATGTAATTTACTGAGCAAAATTGAGAATATGAGATGGGCATTCAGAGATTATCCAAACATGAGCAAAAAAACTTCCAAGCAATGAAAGATAAATTCCCATGATTCAGCTTCATTCCACATTGGTAAAAACTCAAAAAGCTGCCTAAATTGTTATTTTGCAGTACAAATAATATATTAAGCTTTCAACATTACAGATTCAAGTCCCCATGTGGCTCATCCAGTTTCAAGGGAAAAACATCTTTAAAACAATGCCGAAACTATTGGATCCAATTTTAATTTAACAGATGGAACAGACTATAATGAATACTTTGCACCTGGTACACAATCACATGCAATTATCATTTCTGGAGAATTTGAAAGTAATTTAGCTCAAAATTGAAATCAGATATGGAGTAGAAGATGTTTTATTCAGGAAATAGAAACTCGCAGAAGCATTCAAACCACTGGAGGTCCAAAGGTAGAAGAAACCAGGCACCACTGATGTAACCAAGTTAGGATGAAAGAAAACATGGTTTTCAGGAGAAGGAGAAACTAAGGCACTATATGAGTTGGAAGTTCAAAGGCAGAAGTCCCTAAGGTACATCTATGTAACCGGAAGGAAAGACGAGAAACATTTCCTAATGCCTTCCCTCCCTCTAAGGGATGTCATCAATGTCTCGGGAATGCTCAGATATATTGAAAAAACAGTGACCATAAAGAATTTAGAGAAGAGGAAAGGAATGACTCAAAAGGACTCATATTAAAAGTAGGACCATTAAAAATAGTAGAAAAGGAAAAGTGAAGTAAATACTAATCAAAGCATTTAGCATTTTGGATTGCACTCAAGCTGCTCAGATATATTGAAAAAACAGTGACCATAAAGAATTTAGAGAAGAGGAAAGGAATGACTCAAGTACTCATATAAAAAGTAGGACCATTAAAAATAGTAGAAAAGGAAAAGTGAAGTAAATACTAATCAAAGCATTTAGCATTTTGGAGTGCACTCAAGCTTTCTTTTTGAGCGCCAAACAGCTGCATATAAGTAACAAACCATGCAGATAGCATAGGGCAAAGATAATTATTGAATTGAAGGGTTTTGATTGAATAGTTTTCTCAAACTGGGAATTTTAGTGAAGGAGTGGAGTTTGAGCATGTCTTTTATACAACCTGTTTAAATAAATGGCATATAAAGCACTTAGTTTCCTTCAATTACACAACTAACCATATTTATTTCATTAAGGAAGCTGCCCATTAACAAATGAACTCATAAAGCACATGCATCATCTATATATTTGCTAAGTTACTTTATATACACAAAATGATAGAATGTAGATTTTTTTAAGAGGCATAAAGAGGAAAAAGACATAATTATAACAAAATTGTAATGAATGGTGATGCATTTAGATTTTTCTGCTTAATTTTTGTTATGAACAATATTTGTTATATTTTCTATTTTTTTTGTTTTTATGCTATCCTATGATGGTGGTAAATCCAATGATCATGGTAGGAAGACTTGCTCTAATTTGTTTACATCAAATGGGGAAAATTTATGGTGCTGATTTTTGTCTTCCCTGCCAGCAATAAAGCAAATCCCATTGGATGAAAGAGATGGCTAATGGAAATCTCAGCCAGTAGGTTCTAAAACTGCATTGTAAACCATTTTACAACGACAATGGAATACCAGAAGAACTTTTCTGCAGGTGTAACTATAGTCAAGTTATTTTAGAATGCTATAACTAAAATTAGTCAAATATTTTTATGTACATGATAGAAATCATTCAGACTGTATTCAAGGCATTATACTAGATAGAATGAAATTTTCTTTAGTATGCAAGAATATCAAGAAAGCAAGTTCAACCAAAAACATTTGAAAATGAGAACTTGTTGACTACTGTAAATTTTTTATGCTTTTCACAAAGCATATAATAAAATAGCACGGACTTACCATGACTCATAATAAACCAACTTAACAAATATACAAGAATAACGTTGTAAAAAGTACAATCAGAAAGTACTAGGCAAGGATAAAGCCTAGTTGTTTCCTCCTATTATTCCATAGTGATCAATTATACAAACCTCATCATAAGCTCAAATGCACCACCATACAATATTTACCTATACAGCAAAAACAACTGTTGAACATTCAAAAAGCCAGTGAAAAAGATATAAGGAGATGAGACTCCACTACCACCCCAAAAGCAACTAAAATTTTGGACAATAAAAATCATGACCCCAGAAATAAATAGCACAAGAATAAATATAAGAAAAAAAAATGACAGCATCAGTAAGAAAAGGAGAATGGTGTCAATTCAATCACCTCATAATCACTCACCACTGCTTCCTTTAAGAAAGAAGGGGGAGACAATGTCAAACTATCACGACAACAACATCATTCAAACAGAAAAGAAGTTCATACAATAGGGCATATAAATCATGAGGTTTTTCACCTATCTCTCCCAGGGGTGAGATTAAGCTTATAGCTGGTTAACTGCTCTCCCCAATTAAAGGGTCAGTAAATTAACAAGTAATTAATAGTGACTCGGCCATTACTTAATTTGTATTACATTATTTTATCAATAGCAACAATCTCAATTTAAGCATATAATTAGAGTTCTGACCATCAAACTTTCAGCTTTAACAAAAACTTAATTAAAGAAATTGCAGATTAACTATTAATGAATCATAGATGTTAATAAACTAATTAAGGCTACTTAAATATTCAATTAATATACTAATGTATTATTTTGTGGTTGAAATATCCCAAATTAATGGTCTTATCACTATTTATCAAAAATGATTAGAAGCTTATCATCAAGAACTCAACTTAATTAGTTCAATTAGTGGATTAACTTTCACTATCATCATTATTATTAGCAATATCCCAACTATTTGGGGTCACGTACTAATCATGAGATAAATATACCCTTAGTCCAAAAGCCCATTCCACTCCAAACAAATTGACAGAATATATATCTAACAATATAATCCATTCCTACCAAAAAGACAAACTCCCATTAAATTCTAAGTTTTTAATCTTCTAGGTTAACTTTCAAGATAAACGGATTCCACTTGACAATTTAGGAGCAGCTATGTCTCAAAAGGCAGCATAGCAAAAAATTAAGGTATGACTATCACTAATGTCAAAGGTTGAGATAAGGCAGAATGAGAAAATGCTGCTTGTTGGTAGAGTAAATTAGGCCCCATGATGGAGCCCAAATGAAGGAGATGCATGAACATGTTCCTCATAGAACAAAAGAGACTAAGATGCTATGATAATAGGTCCTTAATGATACTAGTAGAAACAACTTCATGAGCATCTGCCCCACTCAATTCGAAGGGAAAAAATAATCTTATGATTCAAAGCAACTAGAACACAAATTGCAAGATAAGGGGTATCACACATGCAAGCTTAATTTGTTTTCTTCAAATTCTAAGTTTTGGATATTGTCAGCTAAAGAACCAATTGGTAACAAGTCATCACATACACTTAACTAAGAAAGATGGAAGCCATATGTTCCTTGTTTGATTATTCTATATCAGATTTCAGAAGTATAGCTATCTAGTTAGAAACTAGTATATGGAATATAAAATGGGTCCATCAAAGCAAAGGTTGTAGTTTTTAAATGGCATTACCAGGAAAAGAGAGAGCATCTGTGAACTACACATTAGCGTTTGAACAAATAATCAATGGAGATAGAAGAAATACATAAGATCAAACGTAGCTAAAATGCTAGCAATGAGAGGGATGTAACTGAATGTACTCTTAACAATAACTCAATTGAAGATTGGGATCGGAGCAACTTCTGGGGAGGGAAATGTGTGGCTTGAAATGGATGTTTAAAGTAAAACAGGAGAATTCCGTCTCTTCAATGAGTTAATGATAAATATCATATCAAGAAATAGCATTTTTTCATAACAGTTTTCGAGATGATCAGCTCAGCTACGTTTTCTAGTTGATTCGCTCCCACCCACCACAAATGCTCCTTCAACTCGCATATAATTCAATACACCTAAGCTTCGAGATACAAAGCAATCTGAAAATACTTACTTTTAGAAGATTCTCAGATCTTTAAACTATATGAAAGAAAAGCAAACCTTGCATCCCGACAACGGAGTTTCAAATCTTCAATGCGCACGCCTCCGCAAAGTCGACAAGATTCTTGCACTAGCCTCAAAGCAATAAAAACCCTGAAGTAGTCGGCCCCAACCGATAAATTTGAGAATCAACAAAAAATTACACACATTGCGTACTCGAGTCAATAATGTTCGAAAGAAAGGCTTAAAAGCCCAAAGAAACCAATAAAGCCTTGCTAATTGAAGCGTGAAAACGAAATAAGAAGACGAATTTGGGAACAAACCATCGGAAGAAGGCGAAACCCTAGTTTGAAGATGGATTCGGAAACGGATCTCATGCGATCGAAAATACCCAATTAATTGACATATAATAAAAAATCATAACTTACGAGCATAATTAGAAAATGATAAGAAAATCTCAGCAGCACGGATGAGACTGGATATCTTTAGGGGCTGTTTGGTAGCAGGATTTAGACCGGATTTGAGGCGGATTTGAGCGAAATCCAGCGAAACGGCCTAAAATGCAAGACCAAATCTCACGGTAAATGAAAGCCGCGGTAGACGGAAATTCCCTCTTTTCGTGGTAAATCCCGGATTTACGAAATCCTTTGGTTCGTCGGATTTACGGGATCTGGCCGAAGAAGCGCGCGAAAGGGAGAAAGTTGCCTTCACAGCAAGCGAGCTCCCGTTGTTGCTTCCTAATTCCGCTCAAACAACGTCGTAACTTCCGATCCAACAGGAAGGGACGTCTAAGGAGCGAAGTCGAACAGCGACGAAGAAGAACTCGTGCAAAACTACACTCAGGAACGAAGCCAGATGAAACAAAGTAGGGAAAGGCTAAACCTAGGCTCCTACTAGTTATTATTAGAAACAAGTGAAACTAATTAAATAATTAATAAAATTATTAGTTAAATACTTAGCTATTTTGAAATAATTAATAAAATTTATTAATTATTTAAATATTATTTAATTGGGGTTTTTACATACATAACACTTAAAACTTACCTATTTACTTATATAACACCTAAACTTTGGTATTTACTATTTAGCCACCCAAAACACTATTAGGTAATCGAAATTACCACTCCCGTTACCCCTCCGTTACGTTTTTCTCCCAACATTGTCTTTTGCGCGGGAATCATTCCAATCGAGCGCCAGCTTTTCCGATCCTCTCCACACCGCAGCTCGTTCTCTCCACGCCTATCATACTGAAAATGAGGGTTCAGAAAATAAGCTGCTGAATGTATCCCTTGTCTTAGTTGATTATCCCACTTCTTTTGATGATACTAGTGAAAGGCTTGTACATTCTTTTATTATTTCTAAACATAATCTTTATTGCTTTTCTAGCTCTGAACATACCATCATAAAGGTATTCAAGAGATGGCTTTTCATCTGCATAAACAATTCTTAACAACCTAATTAGGGGCCCTGATAATTTAGAAATTATGAAGCTGTCATTCCAAAATTTTGCATCCAAAATAATTGAGGCTGCCTCTTTCTCCTTCATTGTCTTACTTAGCTTTGAATCAATGTAAGCCTTGGTGGTGATGAATGCTTGCAAATCATGTTTATGATCATGGACACTTCTTAAGGTAATGAATGTTGTTGCAAATCTAGTTACTCCTGGCCTTATAATTTCAGTCCAACATTTCCTTTTTCTTAATCAGGCCAATATAAAAGCATGGTTATAAATAAAAAGTGTAACCTTTGAAGCTTTCTAGCTAGTTCTGTAATATAAGGCATGCTTCCAATATCTTTCAGAATGAGATTAATGCAATGAGCTGCATAAGGTGACCAATAGATATTTCCATATTTTTCATGCAATAACTCACCAGCTTTCTTATAATTTCATTATCAGTTATAAAATGAACTATATTCTCCGGACCAACCCATTCAACGATATCAGTGAATAATAAGCACAATGTTGTGGCATCTTTGATGACATCAGATGCATCTACTGATTTTAAAAATGAAATTCCTCGAGGACAATAAACAAGAAAATTTATTATTGTCCTATTTCTTGTATCTGTCCAACCATCAATCATCAATGTACAACCAGTTTCTTTCCATATTTTTCTATAAGATTCAATTAGCAATTTACATTCCTCTTTCGCATCCCATAATAGATTCACTCTTAATCTGTGGTAAGACGGTAATTTGTATCCAGGTCCTATTGCAGCAACTGCATCTATAGCCTTTTGTGCAAAAGGTGAGTTGATGGCATTGAATGGAATGCAACTATCATAAAACCATCTAGCAATTGCTAAATCTGCACAGTTCACTGCCTCCTTAGATGCCATCACACTTTTTAAGAAAGGTTGAGATCCCGGTTTTGTTCTAGGTGCAAAAAAATTATCAATTTCATCAATTTTTCTCTTTCCTTTATCCATTCCTTTACCATGTATATCTGAACTTTGTGATTTCGTGACTGAACATGAGCCCCTTTCTTCTTCAACTGGATCTTCACCAAGTAAATCATCAATCTGCGACAAGTCTTGTTGTGCTTGTTGTTTTTTCTTTGATATCTCATTCAAATTTTGTTGCATCTGATGTCATATGTCATGTGTCACCTTCTTACAAGAAGCAATGTCCCTTTAATCCCTGCTAGATGTTGCTTCATCCTATGAATGCCTCCTCTCTTATAAATTATTCCACAATGAAGACATTTATATTGCTTCTTACCATCAGTG
>NW_021471987.1:0-40842 GCF_001605985.2 Dendrobium catenatum | reverse complement strand
TTTTGTTCTAGGTGCAAAAAAATTATCAATTTCATCAATTTTTCTCTTTCCTTTATCCATTCCTTTACCATGTATATCTGAACTTTGTGATTTCGTGACTGAACATGAGCCCCTCTCTTCTTCAACTGGATCTTCACCAAGTAAATCATCAATCTGCGACAAGTCTTGTTGTGCTTGTTGTTTTTTCTTTGATATCTCATTCAAATTTTGTTGCATCTGATGTCATATGTCATGTGTCACCTTCTTACAAGAAGCAATGTCCCTTTAATCCCTGCTAGATGTTGCTTCATCCTATGAATGCCTCCTCCCTTATAAATTATTCCACAATGAAGACATTTATATTGCTTCTTACCATCAGTGGTTTTACACTCAGTAAAATGGTTCCAAGCGATATCTACTTTATCACGAACGCTTTGAGTTGATTGTGCAGATTGATTGTTTTGTTGATCCATTAGCAGTATTAAACAACAATGGATCAATATTTAGCCTGAAAAGTATATAAACCTCTTAAGATGCATACTAATATGAGTGTTTTGTAAATGCCATGAAAAAATATTAGAATTGCTATTCATGTATTCCAATATAGGAAGATGCCATTGCCTTTGAAAGGTAATCTAATTTCTTTTTTATTTATATGGGAAAAGTTAGTAGAAGGTCCAAGACTTAACATCTTTAGCATAAACATATATGCATTAAATTAAGAAGAAATAAAGAAGAACCTTAATCCATCATAAGTTTATGGGAGCAAAGATACGATTTAAGCATAATACTGATATTCATTCTTGTATAAAGTCTATGTGGAATCATTACTTCTTAAAACAAAAGATAGAGAATTGCTAACTAATAAAGTTTGATAGAGCAACTTTCACAGTAGCCAGCATCACACTACTTAGAGCATGATCAAGCACCACTGCACAACGAACTCTTTAAGACTTGTATATGGGAAGCATGCCAATAACAATTGCAAATGAGGCCTTTTGCTAGAATAAGATTAGGATTGAAGCTAATTGGGCAGGTGAGATCAACAAATCCATTTACAAAAGAATCCGAGGCAATTTCTACAATGGGACCAGGTGAGTTCGTTGATAATAACATGAAGTTCATAATAACGGGAAGAAAATTAAAATCCAGTTCTTAATCCAGGTGAGTTCAAACTAACGGGAAGAAAATTAAAATCATAAAATTGCTACAATAAAGTTAATAATAACATGAAGTCGTGCAAATATATTTGTTCAAAATAAAGTTAACATCTTACAATGATTTAAGCACCGACGAAGGAGGAGGTGGAGCGAGCCAACGACGATTAAGAATTGGACATCGAAGGATCCAAGCACAGACGAAGGAGCTGCAGCGATGGACAAACGGCGGAGCTGCAGCGACAAACGGCGAAGGAGGATCTGCAGCGAGCAGCGATGAACGGACGAAGTCGGAGCTGCAGCGACCAGCGATGCAGCGACGAAGGAAGAAAATCGGACATGGGAGCGGGCGGCTTTGGGAGTTACGGGAGGTAGAAAATGAAATTTAGGTTTAGTTTTACATGTTTTAGTGTTTTACTCATACTTAAAATACCGCATGATTAATATCAAACGGTGGAAATCGCATTAAGGCTTAAGTGGTCGGTTCATGCCCGGTTTTCGGTTCGCCGGTTTTGCGGTCCAACCGCCGGTCGGACCGGTACAATACCGGTTCTTTGATTACCCGGTTTCTTCAGATGACCGAACCGGCTGGCCAGCCGGGTGCCGGTTCAACTGGTTGAACAGGTTCGATTTTTAAAACATTGATTTTACGTTTAAAATTTTATTTAGAATTACCACAGTAAAAGTTTTCTCGCTTCCACCAAAAATTAATTTGTTTAAATTAGTAACTCGGGAGGAAACAACCGGTGTCCAATGCATCCGGCGATATCACCCTCAAGCTTCCACGCATTGGTGATTCTGGCGGCTAATACCCTGTCGACTTTCCCGTTTCTCCCCTTCTTCATTTTCTGCTTCTTTTCCATCTTCGTCTTCCTAGACCTCCGTTACTACCTTTTGGATGTCCGCAGTTCCGTCGCTCACGACTGTGGCGGCGAAAATGCGATGGCGTTGTAGAGCATTAAGCCTGGGTTGAATCCGACGATCATTGCTTCCTTTCCGATGTTTCGCTACGCGGAGGTAAGGAGATTGATTGAGGGGAAGTACGGAGTGGAGTGTGCCGTGTGCCTATCGGAGTTTTCCACCGGCGATGTTATCCGACTGTTGATGGTATGCTGCACGCTTTCCACCCGGAGTGCATTGATTCTTGGCTTATTTCGAACAGGACGTGCATGTTATGCCGGTCTAATCTCGAGGCAGCACCGAATGAGGCTACCGTGAGGGCTATGCAGAAGGTCGTTGCCAGCGGCAACGGCGGCGAAGACCACCATGTTATTAGATTGGACTGGGAAGGAGAAGGGGTGGCAGGAGAGGTGATGGAGATTAGGGAACACGTTAGCGATGGAAGGGAGTGCGGCAGAGCGGAACTCTATGATGTGTATATATATATATATTAGTTTTATTGCATGTGAACTTTAACAAAAAATTTTAAAATAAAAAATTATTATTAATATTTTAGTTATATTTTTATAGTTAAAATGAAAAATTAAAATTTAATAAATAATATTTTTTTGTTTAAAATTTTAAATAAAAATTAAAAAATAATTAATTCACATTTAGAAAAAAATTGTATGTTTAAAAGTTTTTTATTTAAAATTATTTGATGAACTTTAAGATGACATGAAATAAACAAGAAGGCTTGATTTTAAATTAAAATTTAAAGCATGTGTCACATTAAAGGCCCTGTCAAGTAAAATATATGGCTATTTAAAAAAGTATATCATGAGAATAAGAGATGTTAAAATAAATCGAATACGTAGCTAAATATGCTGCATCCAAAGTCAAAATATAATAACGATTAATATGGCTCTATTTATGAATCAATAATTTTTTTAATAAATAATTATTTAATCATAATTAACACATTTTTAAAATTAAAAAATAATTATTGCTAATGTCTCTAACAAAATTTTTGCAAAATTATTTATAAATCTCATTACCTTACTAGAGCATTATGTAACCATAGAGATAATTTTTAATCTTTTGTTCTACTTTACAATAACTTTTCATGTTTTAACCCATCAATAGCGATCCCATCAACAACATCAGACAACAAAATCAACATCAAATATGCAAAAATCTGGTCTTAAAAAATTCTTTTTTAGAACAAAAAGAAAATCTAAGGACTTCAAATATCCCGTAGAAAATCTCTTAAAGCAATGAAACGACAAGCTATATATAACCAACAATATTTGTACTATTAGATTATCATACTCCCCCCTCCCCCCTTAAACGAATCTCTACTAAAGTAGAAGGTTTGACATGCGAATGCATCTATTATAGTCTCCTTTGCCTTCTATCACTCTTTCTACAGGTGCTGTCAGTAGGAATTGGGGTCACATCCTCTGCAAGTAAAGAAATATAACTATAATATGCAATGTTACCCTAAACTCTAAACCCTAAATCCTAAGGTTTTAATCCAAAAATTAAGATTAATTTCATTATTTGGAATTTGAAAGCTTTTAATCAAAATGCTAGAGAATAAATGGAGATGAAAGCTGGGAGCATGTTCATCCATTCTAGAGCGAACTCATTGTTTATTTGTGTTTGGCTCCTTTGAAAATTTGTCCATTAGAGCCGATCTCATGTTCGAAATTATTTGTGAATATCATGTTCCAATTTGATTTGTGTAATCTGAAAAAAAGAAAAAACACCACATAAATATGAGAAGTAGCTGAAATAAAAAAATCTACTTAAATCTTAAAGATTCACAACAACAACAAGAGAATAATGAACAATATATTTGAGTCAAATAACTCAAACAAGAAAAGCAAGCTGAAAATTAAACCATTTAAAACCCCTCCAGCAAATTAATTTAAACACAAGATAAAACCTCAATATTGCTTCACATTTACATCATAAGGCAAACAATGCAAGAAAATACAAACCCACATTTTATGATCAAATTCCTTTGTAATTTCATCTTTATAAGGTATATTCTACATAATGAGGAGATCAGCAATCTTTAATCCCTTGACAATGGCCATCCAATCAAAACATGAATATAATCATGCAAGGCAAGACGAAACCTTCTGAGATCCATAAAAAAAAACAATTCAAGTAGAAAATTTTAAAAGTAGGTAGAAGATCCCTACCAGTAGATAGTAGAGGAGCCATGTTCAGAGATGCTAATATTAGAGATATCATTTTTGATGGTCACAAGAAAATGAGGAGGAAAGTTATATTGTGACTTTGGAGCAATACATCCAGGGTCAATCTAGGGAATCAATCAACCAAACATATACCAAAATTGTAAGCATCATTTATAATCATCAACCACTATTGATTATTAACTCCAATATTGCAAACACATTACTCTGCTTTGTTCATATAAGAATACTATGCAAATAGGAAATTTAAATAAGAATTATCTTATAAATTTGTCTGACAAATCAGAGAGAATTATCTTCTTTACACTGTAGTAACAGCTCTTTCTGTCCTAAGTTGTTTCAATCCAGATACGACAGTAAGAAAAACAAATTTAAAGAATTCATCTAGTTCCTATTGAAAGTTCTTGATTTATCAGTCATCATAGACGGACACTAAAAAGAAAAAAAGCTTTGACTTTTAAAAAAAATCTCAAAATATTGAATGTTCTCAGTTTCTTTTAAGCCAACCTGCTTCAGTCAAGCTGTCAAATATGGGGAATGATGTAATTTTAGAGCATTTGAAACTTGTTCCTTCTACATACGCTGAAAACATTTTGGAATGTAAAACCCAAAATGCAGGTGAAATTTGCACTGCAATAAGAAAATCGATAATATCCAATTTAATCAAAATCAATTACATAATGCAAAACCATTATTAACTTTTGTAGAAGAAAAAAATAAATAACAACATATGAGATCAACAAATACAATCCATAATCATTGCAGTGCAAGGAGATAACTTCTCTAAAAAAAATCACACTCACTCCAACGCCACATTTGAAGGAATCAAAATCCAACTAAGCACACATTATCAACAGAAAGTGAAAATTTTATTAAGCAAAAAAATGAATTCATAATTACATGTTTAAGATTGGACTCATATACTTAGTTTAAGACAAGCTTCCAATAAATTATGAAGAATATGGATAAACCTTTAAAACATAGTAAAGATAATAGACTAGCTTCAATTTTAATAATTAGGAAATATTAACTTGCAAATGTAACAGTCTCAAAATTCTCACAGCTTCAATCAAATTGAATTATCACCATCATGGCAAGCTCTATTTGATGAATTTATGTTGATATTGTCTTAGAAGATTTACTAATTTGAACTTCTACTCTTTCGGTTGCTTTGAATTTTTCCTTAACCTCAATATTTGGAAGAAAATTTTCCTCAAGGATTATCGTAAATTTCACTTTCAATATTCTTACACAGCTCACTGTTTTGTGGTGCGCATTTGTCTTGTCCTTCTATTATGAAAAAGAATATATTGTTATATTAATCATAAGTACATTTAATAGAAGTTGTTGTGTATTGTTTCTTGATTTTTAGAATCTTGATTACATATGCTTTTGTGTTTTGCAATTGTATCATTTATATTGAACTTTAGTATTAGTATCATTAGAGATTTAAGAACTTACAATAGATCTAAGGGCTCATTTGTTTGATAATATGGATTTCAATTAGATTAAGCAAAATGATGATTTGCTCAAAGTATTGTGAAGAATTGTCAACTTCATTAGTTTTCACTTCTATGTCGTGCTTAGAGTCTTCAATTATTACAAAACAAATCATATCTTTTTTTTTTTTCATTTTAATATTGTCGGTTAATTTCTACTGAATGTTGTTGTTAGCTCTCTGGATGATGCTTTTTTTGCCTTTTTAACTTTGTACTTTTCTATTCTTCTTACATCTTTAATGTTTATTATATTTTCTAACCTTATAATCTTATGCCCAAACCCACCTGTGTGTTTATAGCTTTATTTTCTAAAGGTTCTTCTCCCATGATGTCTTTAAAATGCTCATTTTACTTTCTATCCTTCTTGATCTTGCCCAAAAATCTTATGTTTATTAAGTTTCACTTGTTTGATAATGAGTCTATTGTGCCCAACCCTAGGTTTAATAATGAAAATAGGACTTTGTACGTAATAATTTCTTTGAAAATAAACCTTCATATTATTATTTTATGAAATTTATCCACGAGTGTTCATGACATTTTATGTGAAATGTCTATGCCATTCTCTATTATAAAGATATAGTGTTTCTTATACTAAGTTATATATCCTTTTTTTAGACAAGTACATTACTAATGTTGTGACCATTGCAAGTAAATATTGTATATCCATGGGTTGTGACAATTTGATTTTCTATTGTATAGATGCATATTGCTTTTATATTTAATTTTGTGTCACAACATTTGCCGTAATATGATTTGGAGGTGTTAGGAGAGGTCCATGACCTTGCTGAACATCGAAGATGCTACGATAATTTTTTCGTTTAAAGAGTTTCTCTCTCACAATATGTAGAGACATTCTAACTTCGAAGTTTTTTTGTCATCTTGACACACTGTTATCAAAAATATTGTGCCAAAATTTTTTTCATCATATAGATATTTCACTTTATTGCTCATCATTGAAAATTTTGATGAGATTAAATATACTCTTTGTTTGCTTCTTCTATGGCATGATTGCATTGTCTCCATTCATTATATCGGCATTAGAGGGAAAGGTGGATTTCATCGAATAAATGGATAAATATGAGCCTAATATCTATCATTAATCTTTAAGTTATTTTTCATCCATATGATTGGTACATTTTGCCTTATAGTTTAATATAATTTATGTGAATAAATAGTTTATTCAATATTAATTAAATTTAAAAAAAAATTGTATTATAATACACGTAAGTTTTGAGATTTTATAATAATATACGTGCACTTTTTGCACGTGCAAATATACTAGTAATATGAAATAAAGTGGTATGTGTGTAAATCCCCCTATTTTTTTTTACTATAAATTGAATGATATAATATTACTTTATGGTTATGATCATTCAAACTCATTTTTCATTAAATTATAATTTTAGTTTTGACTCTTCAGATTTAATCAGAATATCAATGATTTATATAGTAAATGCTCCCATAATTTTATTTTGATCTACTCTACTAATCTATGATTCTCGCGTGTGGGTGGAAGCTCCCAATCGCTTATTTGGATCGGTAGCTTTTATCAAAATTCGTAGAGAAAGTTTCAACCTATACGATTTATTTGCATAAAAATTTTGAAGTACTATTAAGGTTTCATTTGAGATAGCTTTTTTACTGCTTCTTAAAACAGTTTTTTAGTACAAAAATTTTTTAGTATAAAAATTAAAATTTTTATACTAAAATCTGCTTTAAGAAGCAATAAAAAAGTCATAAAAAAAAACCTAAGTAAGAACTTTTTTTTCTCTTTTATAAATATCATAAAATTCTTAAATATTTACATAGCTAATAACTAAATTCTTATAATTTATTTATATGACACACAGATTTTTAAATCACATTAAAAAAAAAAAATTAATATCAACATATTTAACTTAAAACATATTTTTTATACAAACTCGTTGATGCGATTTGGATACCAAAGTAGAACATAAGTAAACATAAACATTTATGTTATAGATATGTAAATATATAAGGATTTTGTGGTATATATATAAATTCCTTTTTTAATTTTTAGATGAAAGTCATAGCATTTCTCTAAAAAGAAAATCACAAAAAAAAATAGTTTTATTTTATATTGTGTCCCAAGATAGCTAAAACGCAATGATATTTCAAATCTTCATGGCATGTAGTATAAGTACATAGAGCATGGACACAATCAAAATATGTGAAAATGTTGATGGCATTCCACATCAAGAGGGGGATGGATTGGTTCTTTTAAAAGTTTTTTTGAAAATTTTAAAAATATTTTGCTTAAAAATAAATCTTGAAATATACAGAAGTGATTAAAGGTATAAATTAAAATTTCAAATAAAAACTCACTAGAAATTAATATATTTTTTGCTTTTATACTTGTAGAAAACAACTTTTTCTTTGTTTATTGATTTAAAAAAAAAAGATCAACAAAAAATAATCACCAAAATTCTCTTTCACACAAGTAATCAAAATTAAACCAGATTGCAATAAAGTAAATTACAAAAAAAAAAGTATGAAAATGCAAACTAAGGTTTATAGAGGCTCGATCAAATTTACTTATATCCACTCTCCAAAGATCTTCATCTTTGGGAATTGTACTAAATATGTCTCTACTTCATCACACAACTAGGCAGAAATGTCATTCTCCTTTAACCGGACCATATATGAAATTTGGTAATCTCATATTAAGAACCATTATCCTATTTTTTTATTTCAATAATTTAATATTTTTGATATTTTTTTATCAAATTTTTATTTTTATTATAAAAAAAATGAAGATAATTTTGTATTGGTAACACTTTCATAGCATAACTTTTTAGATATTATAGAGATTAATATTATGAAAGTTTTGATTATTTATTTGAGATTTTCTACTTAGTGATTTTGAAAAATAGCTATTTTTATTAATTCAAAATTTTATTTTGACATCTAAAAATAGTGCTTTAGTCCAATTGAATCTTCAAAATATTGTTATATATATCTCTAGTAATTTGGTTAATTTTAAAAATCATAAATTTATCCTCGGTAAGGTTTTATGTTGCTTATCGTTAGAACATTTTGACACAATCTAAATTAAGCCTAATTATACTTTATTTACTACAATGTGTTGAAATGAATGTGAACGTGTGATTGAGTAATAATTGATTTTATTATTATTATAGTACTATGATAAGAATGCGTATGTGCAAAAGACAAGTAGAGTCTGTTTGACCAATTGCTTAGAGATTGGTTGATCAATACATGATGGTGAGTTGACATGCTTTTTTTTTTTAATATTATGTTTGAGTATAATTCTCTATTGATACAACGATTGATAGTTATAAGGAATTATTACAATGCTAATGGATAAAGAGTAATGATTATATTTACTAAGCTAACGGTTACCGACTACCGATTACAGATTACTAAAAAAAATTGTGATAACCAAAAATTCTTATTTATTTATTGTTTAGTGTGACTACTAAAATGCATCTTACAGATTCATTTTTAATGTATGACTTTACTAATACTATATTGATTTACTAACTGTATAGATTTACTGTTATTATATTATTTCACTGTTATGACCACTAGATTTACTAATACTAATGCAAACATCGATATTATTACTAAATTGTTACTGATACTACTATTGATTCATTGTTACTAGTATTATTATTGATTCAATATACTATACTAAGTATGCGATATACTATGCATATGATATATTGAGTATATGATTAAGATACTTATTTGATATTGATATAAAATAAATGAATAGCAAGTGTACATCATTATAGGGTTTAACTGTGTATTAATATGATTTTGACAGTCTTTATCGATGATTTGGTTTTACTGCTTTATACGATTAATTTACTTATGTATAATACTGATATGATGACTGTTTTATTGATTCGACACTCGTATTATTTTACTGATTTCTTCACTATACTATTTTACTAGCTTCTATATTGTACTATTTTATTGTTTACATATTCTACTACTATTGTATATGAGTTTTACTATTTTTTATACTGATTCTTGATCATATGATTGTTAGTATTACGAATTAACTAACGATATATATATATTATTCTTTTATCGTACTTTGAATTAAAGTTTAGTGACTTACTAGGCTTTTTAGCTCATAATATATGGTTTAAATAATTTCAGGTCAGAGAAGAGCTTCAGGAGTGTGAGACTGATGAGGACTCCTAAGGTTCTATGTCTTTTTGTTTTAGTTATTATGTTGTACTCAAGAATATGATATATATATATAATTTATTTTAGGTTAATGAATATGTTTTGAATTATAAAATTTATTTTTACTGTTTATTACTGATAAATTAAATTATATAGCTCAGGTTGTTATATAATTAAACATAAAAGAAAAAAAATATATATTTTAAATTAGATTATGGGGCTTGATAGCTTCCAAGCCCGACAGAGATATCTATCCCTCCTTTTGCTTCCAAGCCCAATGTGGAGATGAAAATGTCTCCTCTCGCTTTCATCCCTAATAGAGATGTTAAAACCCTAGCCTCCTCAGCTAATGATTATTTGAACCCAAAGACTCTCCCTAAAGCTCTCCTCCAAGAGCTTCAACAAACTCAACCAAAGGATCCAAGATTCCAAGGCAAATTGTATGACCCCTCTTACACCCCTTGACTCTCTCAAAGGCGCGTACACCCAAAATTTAATTTGGAAGAATTATTCTTTTATCTTTTAATTTATATAATCAAAGCAACCTAATTTCTTTTATCAATAAAAATATTAGTGAAAATAAAATTGTTGATCAAAATATCAATATATATTTGTATTTCTATTAAAAAAAATATGTACACTACTTAGGATCTTACATTTATATCATAATTACACTGCCGTGAGTACAAAAAAATAGCTAAAATAATAAGAACATAAACCTGAAGAATACTAATCAATCTCATATTTCTTCTCTCTTGTCTTGACCGAAAATTATTTAATCACATATAATGAGCTAAAAAGTCCAACATGTCTCAAAACCTACAACTGAACTCAAAGTACGATAAATGATTAATATGTATGTTAGTGATCAAATCTTAGCAATATCATTCATATGATCATTAAATTAATGTAAAAATAATAAAACTTATTATACGTAGTAGCAGTAAAGTTTGTAAAGTAGTAAATAGTATAATACAAAATCTAGTAAAGTAATACAATAGAGAAATTAGTAAATTAGTACGGGCATCGAATCACTAAAGGAGTCTTCATATCAATATTATCAATCAATAGAGAAATTGTATAAAAGTGGTAGAATCAAAGCAACGATAAAGACTTTCAAAATTATATCAATATAGTAAAATCGAGTGCACCCACACTAACCAAGTATTCTATATTAGTATGAAATTAATATATTACATGCTTAGTATGCCACATTCTTAATATCAGTACAATAAATTAATAGTATCAAATAATATTGGTGTCTATATTAATAATATTAACAGTCTAGTAACAAGAGCAGTGAAATAATACATTAACAATAAATCTGTGTAGTAATAATAAATTTGTATGATAATAGGAATAATAATTTAGTAATATGCATTTTAATATTCATACTAAATAAGTAAGAAATCCTATCTTATCAGTATTTTTCTAGTATCGTATCAGTATCAATAAACCATTAGCTTAGTAAATATAATGGTTACTCTTTATCTGTTGGCACAGTAATACTCCTTATAACTTAATAATTGTTGTATCATGATATCAGTAGAGGATAACACCTAACCATATAATTTAAATGAAAGGTCATCGGCCCACCATCATGTATAGATCAATTAATTCCAATCAACGAGTCAACTAGTATTTACTTATCTTTTCAACACACTCAGACACATTATTATTATAACACTATAAAATTATCGATGACCAGCTATTACTCAATTAAATACACACATTTATTTCAATACATTATAATAAATAAAATATAATTAGGGTTAATACATAAAGTGTCAGAATATCCTAACAGTTAACAATAGAAAACTCTACTGATAAGAAATTCATAATTTTAAAATTAATTAAATTATTAAATATCATATATAACAACATTCCAAAGCTTTAATTAAACTAAAGCATTATTTTTAGATGATAAAATAAATTTTGAATTGGTAAAAATCACTGTATTTTCAAAATCACCCAGTGAAAAATCTTAAATAAATACTCAAAATATTCATAATATCAATCTCTATAAAATATAAAAAGTTACATGAAGGAAGTTTTATTAATACAAAATTATCATTTTTTGGTACTCAAATTACAAATTTGGTCAAAAAAATCTCAAAATACTAAATTATTGAAATAAAAAAAAGGATAATGATTCCTTCTTTACAATAAGACAAGCAAATCTCCCAATAAGTTCGTTAGACAAAAATCACTCTACAACCTTCAAATTCTAGGTTCTATTTTTCCTCTCCTCTAAATTCCCCTTAAAATGTATCTACAGCTCTCTGTTAGTCAAAATTAGAAAGTAAAAAAGCTTATTTAATAAACATTAGGTGGCTATAGATATTTATAATAAAATAATAATTTAATATTAATATAAATATTTAATTTAATCATTTTCAGTATAAAATCTATGTAAATTTTTTTGGGTCTTAAAAAATTATAGAAAAATACTTATAAAATAGTGAAATTTCTTAAGAAAATTTTTTTAAATTGATTTGTAAAACAGATACCTAACAGTCCCAAAATCTCCACTTATATCAATATGTGTTAATTTCTTAAGAATTTTCACCAATGTCTAAAGATTACATAAAAAGTAGTGTAAATAAAGAACTGCAATACACTTATTATGGCAAAGATGGTTTGTGATTTGAACATATAATGGCTCTTGAAAAAAGATATTTGTAGGGTCAACTACGGACTATTACACTTTTTATCTCTCCTTGTGAATGTGAGCTCTCTCCAAGCTCTCCTTCACAAAGAAGATGACTCTGGCTGCCCAAAGACCCTTACTATAGGATATAACAAGAGTTTATAAATATGGCTTTTCAAAACCTTAATTTTCAATTTAAATCTTTCGATCATACAATACGATGTATAGATCGTATAGTATATAATTAGTTCAGTTCCGTCAAAGCTTGTCCTATACGATTATAAATCATCCAATAAGATTAGTTTAGATTAAACTCATATTATATAGGATGAACCAAAGTTTTTCTGGAGAGCTCTTGGGTGGATCAGGTTGTATAATATTTGTATCATACAATACGATTTGCAATTAAATCAAATCAAATTTTATACCTTAATCAATGGATTAAATTAGGTAAGTTAATTAATGTTTGTATAATACAAACTGGTTCATAAAGTATGAACTGGTTCATACAGTATGAATTGATTCATACAGTACAATCGTTTTAGTTTTCAAAATTCAAATTTACCTAATTTAGAAAATATAGATTCAACGATCAGGTTTTATCAAAATAACTTATATTATAATTCAATTTAGGGTCGTAAAATATGATTAGTTGTATTCTAATTTTAATTAATTTCACTTAATTAAAATATTTTAATTAATTTCTTTTTGAACATATCATATAATATATTCTTTTTCTTATAGTATGATTAACATAAAAATTAAAATATTAAATTTTAACCTCCATTATGTGTGTGCACAATTGCTATGCCAACATACATCTAATTCAAAAAATGACTCAATAAAAATGAAAATACATACTCTATAAAATACTGACTGAGTTATGCACTAACACTATACTGTCCTGAGTTGATTATTCAATTCTTTGCTTGGTGTATGTTGTACCTAAAATGATTATCAACACACAAAGTAAATATCTAACATATAAAGTAAGAATAAGCCAACAACAATAACAACAACAATAATATGAACCCTTTATCCCACTACGTGGGGTCAACTATATGAATCCTTTTTCTCCATTGTATCATGTTAAAAGTCAAGTTCTCATTTAAATCTAATAAAGAAAGATCATTTCAAATATTTTCTAAACAAATCTTTTTAGGTCTATCTCTACATTTCTTAACATAAGTCAAATCTAATACCTCTATTTTAATAACCAGATCATCGAGAGGCTGCCATTTTATGTAACCAAACCATATAAGGCAACTCTCTCTAATATTATCTTACATTGGAGTTGCTCCAACCTTTTCATGTATATACTCATTTCGTATCCTGTCTCTAAGGGTAAAGCTGCTCATCCACTTGAGCATCATCATCTCTGCAACACTTAACTTACTATTATGCTTCTCTTTTAATGACCAATATTTTGCACCATAAAGCATTGCAGGTCTCACTACCATCTTATAGAATTTTTTCTTAAGTTTGAGGGGGACATTTCTATTACACAGCAAGCCCGATGCATTCTGACACCGGACCCGACGGCGAAACTCCTCCTGAGTTCGGCGGTGACGACGAAACTATTCTCTTGCCCGGTGGTGGCAGAGAAACTCCTTTTCAAGCCATGGCGATGGTGAACTCTTCAAGAGTGGTGGCGGCGTCCTGCCCGAGCCACCGAGAATTCTCTATGGACGCTTAGTGTTTTCCTGGCTTCACCACTTGAACAAAATCAAGATACAGAAACCGGACACAAAGGAAAAGCAGAGAAATAATCTTTGCACTCAAAATCAATCTGTCTTTATTCAGTAATCTGGCGAAAATATATATACAAGGCATTTCAACTAAAAGCAACATGACAGACACATAATTGGCTATATAACAAAGTATTCTACTATGTAGCTAGTAGCTCCGGCGTCATTCTACCGGGGTGGGGAGGAACTCATCCACGTCATAGTGGGGAGTTAAATCTGATACATTGAAGACTGCCGAGACATTATAATCTCCGGGAAGATCGATCTGGTTTGCATTGTCGTTGATTTTTTTGACAATCCGAAAGGGACCGTCGGCTTTTGGTTTGAGTTTGCTGCATGCTCCAGGTGGAAATCTTTCCTTCCTTAGTTTAATCCAGACATGATCACCTACCTGAAAATGAACTGATCTTCGGTGTTTATTGGCTTGAGCTTGATATTTGGCGTTCTGTTTAGCTATCTCAGTTTGCACCTGTTGATGTAGTTTCCTTATTTCTTCAGAACGTTGTTCTCCTTCCTTGCTGTAGTGTTGAGTTGTTGTTATTGGGATCAAATCAAATGGAGTCAAAGGATTGTTGCCGTACACAACTTTAAACGGACTGAGCCCCGTCGTCTGGTTTGTAGAACGATTGAAAGCAAATTCTATTTGTGGTAGAATAAGGTCCCATTGTTTAATATGCTTTCCAACAAAGCATCGCAGCAGGTTGCCCAAACTTCGGTTGACAGTTTCTGTCTGCCCGTTGGTTTGGGGATGAGCTACTGAACTGAATTGAAGACGGGTACCCAATTTGCCCCATAAAGTTCGCCAAAAGTGACTAAGGAATTTGACGTCTCTATCTGAAGTGATAGTCCTTGGGATGTCGTGAAGTCTGACAATCTCCTTAAAATAAATGTCACCAATATGGGTCGCATCCAACGTTTTGTTGCAGGCTAAAAAATGGGCCATCTTAGAAAATCGATCAACAATAACCATGATCGAATCCTTATTACGTTGGGTCCGTGGTAATCCCAAAACGAAATCCATGCTAACATCTTCCCACGGGCCAAGAGGCACAGGTAGCGGCGTATATAATCCTGCATTGGTAACTGGTGTTTTGGCCATCTTACAAATTCGGCATGCTCTTACATATCGAAGAACGTCTTTATACATGGTTGGCCAGTGGAATTTTTCCTTTAGCAAACCCAAGGTTTTGTCGCGCCCAAAGTGGCCCGCTAGACCCCCATCGTGACATTCTGCAATGAGCTCAAGTCTTATTGAGCCATTTGGGATACAAATTCGGGATTGAAAGAACAGAAATCCGTCATGCACGTGATACTGTGGACGGACATTTTTTTTACATAATTCCCATTCCATTTGAAAATCAGGATCACTTGAATACATTTCTTTTATGCTGTCAAATTCGACTACCTTTGTTTGCAACATTTGTAACAGAATGTAGCGTCTACTCAAAGCGTCGGCTACTTGATTTTGCGTACCTGATTTATGTTTAAGAAGGAATTGGAAGGCTGCCAAAGATTCAGACCAAGTGGCGTGTCGTCCTCTTAATTTCTTCTGACTCTCCAAGAACCTTAGAGCTGCATGGTCCGTATAAAGAACAAATTCTTTACAGAGGAGGTAGTGGCTCCAATGATGTAAGGCCCGAACGAGTGCATAGAATTCTTTATCGTATGTGGAGTACCGTCTTCTAACCTCATTCAAATTTTCACTAAAATAAGCCACGGGCTGACCTTCTTGACTGAGTACAGCACCTATTCCAACGTTGGAAGCATCACATTCAACTTGGAATATTTTGTTAAAGTCAGGGAGTCGGAGAAGTGGCGTTGTGGTCATCTTCTCCTTTAATTCGTCAAAACTGGTTTGGGCCTCTTGTGTCCAGCTAAAAACTTTTGTTTTTAGTAGTTCTGTCAAGGGAGCTGCTATGGTGCTGAAGCGGGCAATGAACCGGCGATAAAAGGAAGCTAGCCCATGAAATCGACGGATGTCCGTGAACGAGCAAGGTATTGGCCAGTCAGTAATAGCGCGAACTTTGTCTGGGTCCACTTCAATTCCCTTGGCAGAGAGTAAAAATCCTAGGAACTGAATTCTTTTATCCAGAAAATGACATTTCCGAGGATGACAAAATAATTTATGCTGTCTTAAGATCTCTAACACTTGCCATAGATGTTGTAGATGGGCTTGCACGTTAGAACTATATATCAATATATCGTCAAAATAGACGATCACAAATTTACTCAAGAATGGTTGAAAGATTTGGTTCATGAGACGCATGAAGGTGCTCGGGGCATTGGATAACCCGAAGGGCATTACCAACCATTCATATAATCCATCTCGTACTTTGAAGGCAGTCTTCCATTCGTCGCCTTCCCGTACTCGGATTTGATGATACCCACTTCGCAAGTCTATTTTGGAAAATATAGCAGCTCCTTGTAGTTGGTCGAACAAATCATCTACTCGTGGCATAGGAAATCGTTAGAGAATAGTAATTTTATTAATGGCACGACTATCAATGCACATCCGGTAGGTGCCGTCCTTCTTGGGTACTAATAGGGCGGGAACCGCGCATGGACTGATACTGGGTCTAATGAACCCTTTTGATAATAGTTCTTCCACTTGCTGATTCAATTCCTGGTGTTCGTCAGGACGGAGGCGATAGGGAGGCCTATTGGGAAGAGTGGTCCCTGGGAGTAAATCTATGACATGTTGTATTTCACGCAGAGGTGGTAACCCGGCGGGAAGCTCCTCAGCCCAAACATCGGCAAATTCATCAAGAATATGTTGAACTTCAGGGGGCACTTGTCGTTCTGAATCATTGGTTTCTTTCAACATCACTAAGTACCCTCCATTAGCTTCTTGGATATATGATTGGCATTCTGCTCGAGTGATCATGAATTGATCATTGGTAGGTCCGCCAGAACTATTATCCAATGGCACCAATATAATTGATTCTCCATCTTGACTAAAAGTGTATGTGTTCGCATTTCCATCATGATGGGTTTTCCTGTCGAATTGCCATGGTCTTCCCAATAATAGATGACAAGCATCCATTGGTAATACATCGCACCATACTTGGTCTTTGAATTTACCGATCGAGAACTGAATGAGGCAACGTTTAGAAACTTCCACCTCATTACCCTGCTGAATCCATGAAAGTCTATAAGGCCTGGGATGAGTTTGGGTGGGAAGTTGTAATTTTTCTACCAATGCAAGTGAAGCGATGTTCTCGCAACTTCCGCTATCAATAATAACTTGGCACACTCGATCTCTGATGGTGCACCTTGTTCGAAAAAGATTGTGCTTCTGCTCCGGTTCTTCTCGTTGGCTATTAAGCAATCTTCTGATGACTAAAAGATTTCCCTCATCTGCCCCAATGATCATCGGTTCGGTCAAATTGCCGGCCTCCACTTGCTTGACTTCAAGTGAGATTTCATCTTCGACGATCTCCTCTTCTTCTATTACTGTGATCTTCCTTCGGGTGGGACAATTAGACGCAATATGGTCGTAACCTTGACATTTGAAGCATTTTCGAGCAGCATTTCCGCCAGTCACGTTGGACGGAGTTGTCGTCCATGCTCGTCCCGGAGACTTTTCTTGGGACACCAAAGGCTTTTCTTGAGATGTGGAAGCTCCGCTCCGCTGTGGTTGGGTGTTTTTTTCCCCCCAGTTTTCCCTGGGTTTGAATTGGGTGGGCTTAATCATCTTTTGTTGTTTCTCCACTTTTATGGCCAGATTGATGACATCCTGAAGTGTCCAATACGGTTGAAGCTGAACTACATGTGCAATTGTAGGCTGAAGTCCATCCAGGAATCTTGCTATAGTGTTCTCGGCCGGTTCGTTAAGGTCGCATTTCAGCGAGAGTTGTTCGAATTCTTCCACTGACAGTTGATGTTGATGAAGACGGTGCAGTCTTAAAAACAAATCTTGTCGATATTGATCGGTGAGATACTTGCGTTTCAACTCTTTTTTCATTTTTTCCCAAGTGACAATCTTACTCCTTCCTTCTTTTGCTCGGGTGCGTTTCAGATTTTCCCACCACCAAGAAGCGTTCTTCTTCAACTTGATAGCCACAAGTTTCACCATTTTTTCTGCAGGTATTTCTTTGAAATCAAAGATTCGTTCTACGGTATGTAGCCAGTTTAAGAACTCATCGGGGTCCATTATTCCTTCAAATTCGGGAAGATCGACCTTAATACGGCTATTGTCCCGGATAGGAAAACGATCCGGTATTGGCCTCCTCCGGTTGTCTTCTTCTCCGCTAGAGGTTTCCTGATGAAACGGATTGGTGTCTTCTTCTTCTTGACGGCGATCCGCCTCTTGCTGATCTCTTCTTGTCAGTTCTTGTTGTAATCGCCGGATTTCTCGTTGTAGGTCTTCTACCACTATATCGCGGACTGGACGTTGGTTATTTCTTCGAGGTGGCATCTTGCCAGCTCTGATACCAAATGACACCGGACCCGACGGCGAAACTCCTCCTGAGTTCGGCGGTGACGGCGAAACTATTCTCTTGCCCGGTGGTGGCAGAGAAACTCCTTTTCAAGCCACGGCGATGGTGAACTCTTCAAGAGTGGTGGCGGCGTCCTGCCCGAGCCACCGAGAATTCTCTGTGGACGCTTAGTGTTTTCCTGGCTTCACCACTTGAACAAAATCAAGATACAGAAACCGGACACAAAGGAAAAGCAGAGAAATAATCTTTGCACTCAAAATCAATCTGTCTTTATTCAGTAATCTGGCGAAAATATATATACAAGGCATTTCAACTAAAAGCAACATGACAGACACATAATTTGCTATATAACAAAGTATTCTACTATGTAGCTAGTAGCTCCGGCGTCACATTCCTCCACTTCAACCATCCAACTTAAATTCTACTGATAATACCCTCATCTATTTCACCATCACTCTGAATAATAGATCCAAGTATCTAAAATGTGCAATCTCATTAATGACTTGATCTCCCAAAGTCACAATCCCCCCACTAGGTCTATTACTAGTAAAATTATATTAAATATATTCAGTTTTAGATATACTCAAGCGAAGACCTTTAGACTCTAAGGTTGACCTCCACAATTCGAGTTTAGCTTCAACTACCTCTTTAGTCTTATCAACAAGAAGAATATAATCAGCAAAAAGCATACACCAAGGTATATACTCTTCCAAATGACTAGTGAGAACATCCATGACTAAAGCAAAAAGATATGTAATCCAACCAAAATAGGAAAATACTTTATCGAACCACCTTGTGTTTGAACACAAGTAATAGCTCTTGCATACATATCCTTAATAACTTGAATATAAGTATTATTAACTCCTTAATAACTTGACTAAAGCAATAAATGTATGACTCCCATAGTAGACCTACTCGGCATGAATCCAAATTGATTTTGAGAAACATTAGCATCACGCTGCAATCTACGCTCCATAACTCGCTCCCTAGTTTTAAAGTATTATACATTAACTTAATTCCTTTATAATTCACACAATATTGTGCATCACCTAATTTATTCTTAAAAATAGGAATTAACACACTCATTCTCCAAACCTCTCTAACTTCGGTTTTACTAATTATACACCGATAAAAACATCAATCATTATTTTTATGCATGATGTTAAAGTCACTAAATTCAATCGTATTCTCACAATCTTCATTGAAAAGTTTTAATGGTGACTTTTTAGATATATACTTGATATGTTTGATAAGACACATGTTATTAATTTATCCCGCCGCTAATGAGAACTTTATAGTATGATTTGAGCTTTCTTGTAAAGCCTTATGGTGGTAGTAGTAGTCAAACTGTGCATATGATTGATGATAGAAGGCAGATAGGCCAACATAGGATGGTGGAAATCTGAATTAGAAATATGTAAAATAGTGTCGCATATACATAATCTTAAGAGTGGCTGGTTGGACTATATCTTGGTGGAGGTGGTATTAGTGGTAGTGGTGGCGGTTTTTGTCACTTCGAAATATTTAGTGGTCGTATGAGCACATAAAATAATCTTCCTCTTATTACTATAAAATGGAGTATATTGACCTTAGAGGAGGCTCATCTCTACTTTCTTTTTATAATATTTTTAATTTATTTATCAACAATTATATGCATACATCTATTTTTTCTACTAGATTGTGTGGGCAGAGCATTATAATAATTACAAATATGTTAAAAGAAATTATGCACTTATTTGAAGAAAGATTATAATGAGTAATTATCTATGGCCAACATAAGTATAGTGGGGAAGCTTGGCTATATGGCATGCAACCAACAATTCATAAGCTAAGTCTGGTATTTTTATGGCTATAAAACAAACTCTATATATATGTGATCAAAGTACTTTCATGCTTCCACATGTAATGGATGATATACTATATGTTGTTTTCCTATTCTCTCGTAATACCATCTCATATATACAACAAAGCTCACAAGTGAAAAGTAGAATGTTTTTATTCATGGGATAATAGTATATAAAATAAGTTCTTAAATGAGATAACCTTTTTATTGGCATTATTTTTTTTTTGTTTATGATTTATAAATAGTTGTAACACAGTATTTGGATTCAATCTGAAGCTAGCTTCATTTGGAACGGCTTTCTTACTGCTTCTTAAAGCAGCATCTTAGTACAAAAATTTAATTTTTGTACTAGGAAGCTTCTTTAGATGCAGAAAGAAAGCCACCCCAAAAGAAGCTTCAATATTGTTATCCATATAATACAACATTTATCAATTATTACATTAGTTTATCTTTTTTTGCATTCAAATATAACTTACATAACAATGTTTGATAATATATACATTAGTATGCTTATGATTGTCCATCATATTTTCTTTCTTTAACAACCCAACAAATTTATTGAAATGCTTATGAGATATGTTGATTTAAATTATAGGCTAGCAATATTGAATACTATTTCTTTGTATCATTTGATTTGTTATTATTTAAACTTATTAGGTAATTTTATAATTATATTTTTAACTATATTTTAAACTTATTAAATAATTTTGCTTACATCACAACTACATATACCTATGCACAACATCATATTTCATTAAACAAACATAAATCAACCATATGAATAATCTCAAAAACATATAATAATAATTGAGGAAATACATAGATTAGATAAAAATATTACAATCAAAATAAGAAAAAAAAAAATTGTGGAGAAAAAAGTGGCCAAAGATTAGATGAAATAAACACTTATTGATGGTTGATAACTTATATAGGCTTCTTTTGAGATTGCTTTCTTATTGCTTCTTAAAGCAGCTTTTTAGTATAAAAATTATAAATTTTGTACTAAAGTGTTTCTATTTTCAAAGAGTTTCTATAAACAAACAAGTAAAAAAAAAATATTATATTATTTTTTTTTGTAAATGTAGATAACATCTTTAACTATTTTCATATTTTTTTTTTTTAATTAAGGCAGTATCGTTTGCTAGGATGTAAAATTTATGATCACCAATTTTATCAAATCTATTAGATGATTACATATTGCAAGAATTTATTGTGTTTTACTCTTATCAAAATGAATTGAAATCAATTTTTTTTAAAGTTCTTACAAATTACTTACTTTTAAAAGAACTTTGAGTAATTATTGGTCAGTAATTTCTATACTGCATTCTTGATGTAGATATATTTGTTGAAATGGTAGGCAATATACTGTTCTAGCTTACTTGGAAGAGAATTCAGTGATCTACATCATTCCATATTTTTGTACTTTCTTGTCGAAATTTATGACTACTTTTCTTTCATTATTTGCTCTAATCTCATATAAGGTTTCGTTTGGAACGGCTTTCTTACTGATTCTTAAAGCAGCTTTCTTGTATAAAAATTTTAATTTTTGTACTAGAAAACAGCTTTAAGAACAATAAAAAAGTCGTCCCAAACGAAGCCTAAATGTGTGCGTATATTTTAGGCATCTCTAAAAATGATGCTTAATTCTCGACTTAATATCGGCATTAAGTGTCAACATTAATAATAATATTAGGTATTAACAATGGTATTGATGATATTGAAATCAATAAAATGAGCTACAACCAAGGAAGAAATCTTTGTAATAAATTTCAAGGGGGAAGTGGCCGTCCGTTAAAAGTTAAAATTGGAGTTTAAAGGTCTAAAGGCTGCAAAAACTTCAATAAATCTTTATTGATGGTGTTGAATTATATGTTGATAATATATATGAGATTGCTCAATTGAAATTAGAATATATAATCCACAAGGCAAAAATTCATATTTGGAAAAATATTTTTCATTTAATATTAAAAAAATTTAAAGAAAATTATAGTGTTAAGGAATGTTAGATTTGCGAGTTAATTGAGAAAATACTCTATAAATTCAAACCAAACTTTGCGAGTTAATTGAGAAAATACTCTATAAATAATCCGGCTCACGAGCTAACGAGTCAAGTCGGGGCTTGACTCGTTTGCTCATTGACTTCGGCTCGTTAGCTCAACGGGCTGACTCGGTTTGTCAGTTCATCAAGCTCGGCTCACGATCCATTTATTAAGCCGAGCCTGAGCCGGCTCACAAGTCAGGTTGACTCAAACCCTACCAATAAGCACCCATTGTTTATATAATCTGATGTTATTTTAGGCTTCATTTGGGACAATTAGTCAAGGCATTTTATGGAAGGGAAAGTAGAAATTTCATCAGAATGAAGCTTATTTTGCGGCCTCTAAAACAATGAAAACTCAAAAATAGAATATGCCAATTTATATAAAAAATCATATCACATCATCACTTAATTAGATGAATCAATAAAATTCCTTCCCAAATAAAAATATAAACACTTTCTTATATCGTTCAAGAGAAGCTCCAAAAAAATTTCATAAAAATTTATGCACATCATCAGTTGGTAATTAGTCACTGCTCAATATAAATTTCCTCAACTAAAAATATAATTTTTTTACCATAAAATTATTGTTTTAAGTAGATTTTTTTTTTTTAAGTAGATTTATGTGAGGCAAATTCGAAGCTCAGTTATAATGGGTGTTTTCTAAGTTTAGTCAATCAAACTGTTCATTTATAAGTTCTCAGCCAACGCTAAAAAATGCATACCATTAATGCATCTGCATTTAATAATATCAAAATATAAAAAATTTAGTGACTTGTTTTTGGACTTTTGAGGGAATCAAACGCAATCTATATTATTAATTTTAATTTAATCAATTTTTTTAGTATAAAATTCAAATAAATCATTTTAGGACTTCAAAAACTATAAAAAAAAAAAAATCAATGCAATAAATCATTTTATTTAGAAAATCTTGTAGAGCAGAAGAATTGCCAGAGATGGGTAGACCGAAATCAACCGTTCCTTTAATGTAACGAATGAGATGTTTAAGAGCATTGAAATGCTGATACAGGGGACGATGCATAAACTGACAGAGCTTGTTGACACCGAATGCTATGTCCGGTCGCGTGATTGTCAAGTATTGTAAGGATCCAACAAGATGCCGGAAAAGTTCGGGATTTTCAAATACCGAAAGAGAATTTTCATCTAAATTATGTTTTGTGTGGAACGGTGTGAGTACCGGATTGCAGTTTCCCATACCAGCCCGTTGGAGAATATCAAGCGCATATTTGGATTGATTTAGATGATAGCCAGTAGGCGTGGACACTGCTTGAATGCCAAGAAAATAAGATAAGGTGCCCAGATTTCTAAGCTAAAATTTACTCTGTAAATGAGTCAAGAGATCAGCAATGAGTTTAGAATTATTTCCGGTAACCAAAATATCATCTATATATATATTAAGAAATATATGAGATGGGAATTGTGATTATAGACAAGTAAAGACGGATCGGCATGGCTGTGTCTGAAACCGCAAGACTGTAGATGGGTAGTTAACTTGGCAAACCATTGCCGAGGAGATTGCTTAAGCCCATAAATTGCTTTATGTAGACGACACACAAAATCCGGTGAATTTGGATCCTTGAATCCCGGCGGCTGATGCATATAAACTTCTTCATTTAATTCCCCATGAAGAAATGCATTAGATACATCCAATTGAAGGATAGACCATGTCCTAATAACAGCTGTTGTAATAAATAAACGAATAGTAGGTAGCTTTGCAACCGGACTAAAGGTCTCTGTATAATCAATGCCATATTCTTGTCTATAGCCTTGGGCTACTAGCCGAGCCTTGTGACGAGCAATTGTTCCATCTGAATTCAGTTTTGTTTTATAGATCCATTTGCACCCAAGAATAGTTTGGGACTGTGGCGGTGGTACCAAACTCCAAGTACCCTGTTGCTGTAATGCCTGAAACTCAGCAGACATGGCATCTCTCCAACATTTATGTTTGCTAGCCATAGTAAAACACGTCGGATCAGATTGATCGACTTGAATGTGTTGAAGATTGAAAACAGGTTTAGGCTTCAGTTTTCCCGTTTGTAGTCTAGTCACCATATGGTGTCGGGTTGGACCAGGAGGAGAGGAGGTCAAAGTAGGAAGTGGTGCATTAGAAATTGAATGATCAGACAATGGCTGAGTTGCGTGAGGAGCAGAGATGTCTGGAATAGGATTAGAAATGTGAGTTGATGTCGGAATAGTATGAGGAACTAACGTTAGTGGGGAAATTATAGTGGTAGGAGGAGAGGGAGTTTTCGTGGAAGGTGTTGAGATAGACTGTTGAAAAGGAAAAATTTGTTCAT
Organism: Dendrobium catenatum; assembly: GCF_001605985.2. Taxonomy (NCBI): domain Eukaryota; kingdom Viridiplantae; phylum Streptophyta; class Magnoliopsida; order Asparagales; family Orchidaceae; genus Dendrobium; species Dendrobium catenatum. The sequence continues at coordinate 15,882 of NW_021471987.1, read as the reverse complement.
GAAATTTAACATGGCGGGAAATAAGGATTTTAGAATTGTTGAGATTAAAACAACGAAATCCTTTATGACTGGAACTATACCCAATAAAAACACAAGCAGACGACTTTGGAGCAAATTTATGAGGAACCGTGGGTTGCATCCAAGGAAAACACAAACACCCAAAAACCTTAAGATGATAATATGAAGGAGGTTTGTTATAGAGACATTGAAAGGGAGATAGCTGATTTGTGTGAGGGGACGGTAGCCGGTTAATTAAATAAACCGCTGTTAGCACTGATTCAATCCAGAATGAAGTTGGTAAGTGAGCTTGAATTAATAGAGTACGAGCTGTCTCTATAATATGTCTATGCTTGCGCTCAGCCAACCCATTTTGTTGCGGAGTATGAGGGCAACTGAATTGATGCAAAATGCCATTTGTGGAGAGGAAATTTTGAAACTGAGTGCTCTGATACCATGAAAACACCTTCAAACATGTTAGAGAAAGAGCAAGTGAAGAAGAAGATGAGTTAAGCCATTTTTCTCATTAATGCTCGGTTTGCTACAGTACACATATATAGGCTCTGTTAATACCAAAAGGCAATCATTGCTTTTGGTGTAATACCGAAAACCATGTGGTTAGTTAGCTGCAGCAAGTAGTGGCGGTAAGGTGTTCTGCTGGACTATGTTAACAATTAGTCACTGCTCAATATAAATTTCCTCAACTAAAAATATAATTTTTTTACCACAAAATTATTGTTTTAAGTAGATTTATTTTTTAAGTAGATTTATGTGAGGCAAATTCGAAGCTCAGTTATGATGGGTGTTTTCTAAGTTTAGTCAATCAAACTGTTCATTTATAAGTTCTCAGCCAACACTAAAAATGCATACCATTAATGCATCTGTATTCAATAATATCAAAATATAAAAAATTTAGTGACTTGTCTTTGGACTTTTGAGGGAATCAAACGCAGTCTATATTATTAATTTTAATTTAATCAATTTTTTTAGTATAAAATTCAAATAAATCATTTTAGGACTTCAAAAACTATAAAAAAAAAATCAATGCAATAAATCATTTTATTTAGAAAATATTGGTGAAATCGGTTTACAAAACGGACACCTAACGGTCTCAAAATCCCCAGTTGTACCGATAAGTGCAAATTTCTTAAGGGTTTTCACCGGCGACCAAAAATTACGAAAAAATTCGTTTAAGTAAAATACTGCAATAACAATGCTATGGCGAAGCTGGTTTGCGATTTGGAGTTATAATGACTCTATAAAAAATATTTATCATACACATCGCATATGCGAGCTTTGAATTTAAGACATCTTAGTTGATATTCTAAATTCACAACCAATATATCATTGCATATGCCATGCACCCATTATTTCCTTTAGCTTTTCTCTTCCTCCAATCTTAAGCTATGGGACATTTCTATAAGAATCACTCCACCTCTTTTCTTTGATTAGACTGCAAAGATTCCTCCACAATGAGCACTTGAGAAGAGATCTATCTATCCATAGGCAACTCTATCCTGTAAGCCATGGAGTTTGGTGGCCAATTTTAGCTACAAATCACATGGCATATTCAGTAAACAAACGTAGAGAGAAAGAGAGAGAGAGAGAGAGAGAGAGATCCCATTTGGTTCATTTATTCAATATGCCATGTGATTCCCACCTAAAATTTGCCACAGAACTCCATAGTTTACGGGAGAGTAAATGCTTCAGAGCAGAAGAGGTACTGTCCTTGCTTAACCAAGCATGAATCTGAAAGGCTATGACTGCAGCTTTGAATTCAACTGAGGACCGTTTAAAGCAACAAAATTGTACTGTTGCCTGCCATTTATCTAAATCTGTTCCTTACCCCCTCAGTTTAATTTGCATCCATTAAAATCAGGAGAAAGCAAGTGAAAGTCTTATAAAAGTAAAGGTGGAGTGCAGCAAAAGTTTGCTAGTGGAGGCTTCAATAAATATTCATCTTCAGATCACTAGTACTTTATCAAGAGCTCTGAACTGTGCGAGCCTCCCTAGTAAGATACAAAAATGATAAGATCTGCAAGTTCCTTCTTCTTTATTGTCTTACTCTTCTCTTGTACAGTAATGGCTGCTTCGGAGGTACCAAAACTACCCTTTGATTTCAGCATTTTGTTACTATGTGCAAAACTTTTCTTATTTACTTACTGTTTCAGTACATCATAAATGGGGAACTTGGGATGAGTCTGGCTGCAAAGAAGGCAAGTAAATGGCTAGAAACTTCTGTTAGTAAAGAAATTGGTGTAATTTTTCAGCTTTCATCAGTGCATGTATACTTATGAAGTGCTCATTTAATTGCAGCAAAAGCACAAGCATTCTGGGTTCAGTGCAGCAGGTTTTTCTATGGCTATCCATTTGCTTCTTATTGGCTTATTGTTTTCTTTTTCCCAAGCAATATTAGTCTAGTTTCTTCTTGGATGGTAAAGCATTGGTAGATTGTCATTTGGTGTTGTTGAAAGGGAAATGGGATCTAAAATTAGTGCCTAAATGTGGCATCAGAGGACAAATGGAGCCTATGGGTTTCTAAAGACATAAAAATTTTATTTTTATGAAGCTTATTTTTCCTCCAATCTTTCACAAATGTAGGATCTTTTCTGAATCAATAACTACTCAGGAATTATGAAAACACTTTTGATATGATTATACGAGAAAGTTATTTTAAAAACAGTAAGAAAGTTATCCCAAACGAAACTTTAGTAATAATTTCCTTAAGGTGTATGTTCACCTACTCCACCATCTGTGAATGGCAATTCAGAATTCTCAAAAATAAATAATTAAGCCCAACCATTCACATATTAGAAGAGCTGCACGGTCAAATACAGACAAACTCAATTTTTTTTATTGCTTTATATGATTTCAAGACTTAGGAGAGTTTTGATAAATTGATAATTCCCACATTTGGGTTAAAAATTAGAAGAATATATCTTTGTATTTCCTGATATTTTTAAAATTTTGTTCTATGGATCACAGAGTGCCCAGGTGCTTGCCAGTACAGGTGTTCCAAAACTTCATACAAGAAGCCCTGCCTGTTCTTTTGCCAGAAATGCTGCTTGAAGTGCAGGTGTGTTCCTCCAGGGACTTTTGCCCACAAGGAGGTCTGCCCCTGCTACAACAATTGGAAGACAAAGCGAGGGGGACCAAAATGTCCTTGATTAACTACTAATTTATAATCTAGATGTTCTATGATTTATGAAGTATGTGTGATTCAACTTATATGAACTGTATTAGCTTTATTATTATCTCTACTTCCTCTAATCATTTAAAAACCAGTCTCTATTGTACTCAGTTAACATGTAGTCCCAGCATTTGCAAGATGTTGCTTTAGAAATGATTGTGAAAGATAGGTATTTTGGTATGTGTTTGCTTGTGCTGTTGTTTTTGCTTGCATAAAGCTGTTTTAAAAGCAATTTTATTTAACCTTTTGCTTTACAGAAATCCGGCAAAAAGTAATATCCAAACGCATAAAAGGAAGCTTTTCACCTGCTTTTCTTAACACAAAGCGGTTAAAAAGCACAAAAAATTTTAAAACTTAAAATACAACGCATTCAAATTGATTTACATTTTCTTGTTCTTACCCATGTTTGTAGAAATTCATTGGTGAGCAAGTACTTGAAGCCCTAAATATTTTTTTCATACCATTCTGTATTCATCTTTTTGCATACACATATTTTTAAGAGATATATTTTCATTGCATTTTTGTGTGCTTGAAATCATGCCGCTAAAATTAGCATTACTAGATCTTATTTTGAGGACTAGCATTAAAATATTACAAACTGCAAAACAAGCCAAAATTAAAATGTTATAACATACTATTGACACCTTCAAAATAATAATTGAAGAAGAAGAATCAATATTATGAGATTTAATACTTAGGATGTGTGAAACCTCAGTGAGGCCCTTATGTTAAAGCAGATAATATTTCGATAGTTAAGAGTTTGGACTATTACATGATGCTATAATACCTTATTTTATGCACCTCATTAAAAATATTGATATGTCACAAAATTTATATTATAGTTATGTCAGTTTCACTATCATAGTTAGTCATGAAATTAAACATTAACATTTAAATCAATCCTATAAAGCACAATACCATCTAATTCAGAATTTCTTTCTGATAGAATCATAGGAGACCTCACAAATAGTCCAAGAATTTTTTGTTTGGATCACTTCGTAATATTTCCTTCCAACATACTGCTCCAACCTCATCAAGTTCATTCCTCAAACTCCAAGAGATTCCACCTTTTTATCTTGATCCCTTTAAAGTCATTGCCACTTATTCTAACCACTTAAGAAGTGCCATGTAGCCACTCCACACTAGACATATTCCCAACATATCCTCTTTGCTATAAAGGAAACAATTATATATACGTGCAAAGACATGTAATCAACTACATATGAGAAAATGAAACTAAGAGTTCATTAGCCTTACTATAGCCTCTTCTAATGTACATCATTCGAACACCTTTCTTCATGGTATCAGAGCAGGACAACAATGACAGCATCAACAGGTAAAAGCTGAACTTATTCTATGGTTCAATCCTCATCATCCCAAATGGGAGATCTAGCATCAGATCTCCTAATATTAACCTGCATCCCTGCATCTTTAAAACTTGTCATTTCAAACATCAAAAATCTTGTATCAACCCAACTTTCAAATGACAATTACCCTATATACATATCACAAGTCATCAAGTTACTATGTGCTAATGGATTTGTAGGATTCATCATACCCATAGCCTCCCCACCACATCGTATGCACCAAACACCAGAAGGCCATACCACAACCAATCCCAAGTACACTTAATGGGTTCTCATAGATCAGAACCTAGCAGCTGCCATTTTCTCCACAATCACCCACTCTATTCTCCTTATGTTCTTCACCTAGAATCTACTTCAGCCATTTGGACTACCATTGAAAGATGCCTGCAAGCTTCAAATAGATCCCGAGTCATTCAACTAAGGAGTGAACTCCATAATATATCTATGAAATAGCTTACAATGGTTTAATAGCTTACTGAAATCAAAATCTTGGTAGACAAGTTAGCAGCAACATCAAATCTCACAAATGATATAAATAGCCTCACCCTCGGTGACCCCATTCCCTATAGAGGCTCAGACAATATCACCATAAGGGATGGCAACAAAATTCCCATAGCCTATACAAGCGTCGGGCTCCTACCAACACAATCTCATACGCTGTATTTACCTCACCTCCTTCAAATTCCCACACTATCTCACAATCTTCTTTCAATATATCATTTAACCAAAGATAATAACATATCCATTTCATTTGATACATCTAGATTCACTCTCAAGGATTCCATGAAAAACAAAGTCCTCCTCAAAGGCCCATGCAATCATGCATCGTATCCAATCCCACAACATCTAAACACCACACAACCATCAGCTCTCTCAGCCATTAAAAAGTCATCAGGCATCGACGATTTGGCATGACAGACTCGGCCACCCTCATACCTGGACCATGACAACCATTTCAAATACCAATAAGCATCTCTACATACCAACTTTACCTTTTTTTTTATTTTCATCATGTATGATCTCTAAAGGCCACAAACTTCAATTTTCAATTTCTACATCTCGCTCTATTATCCCTCTACAATTAATTCACTCAGATGTATGGGGTTCATCCCCTATCACCTCTAATTAAGGATATCTTTACTATGTTTTATGCATAGATGATTTTCTCATTTTGTTCGGATTTTTCCAATGATATGCAAATCTGAGATTGCATCTACCTTTATTACATTAAAAACCATGATAGAAAAATAGTTACCCTATCACATTAAACAATTCAGGTCGGATGGTGGCACCGAATACATTAAACAATTAAGGTTGGATTTGTGCATATATGTTTACCATATCAGTTTGTTGGATTGGAATGAAATGTGCATACTTCATAAATCGATTGATAATAAGCTAAATAATATCATGTCCCTGCCTCAATCTGAGAAAATCCATAGCAAAGTCCATCATCATCTCCTCTTATTTTTACTCAGGGATAGGTAATGATTACAAAAGATCGCCCGGACGCTGATACTCTGCCTTAACTAACTTACATACCTCATACTTCAAAATAAACTATGTTATGTCCTTCTTCAATCTAGGCTACTAAAAAATATCTTTCAAATCTTCATACATCTTGCTGCTTCATAGATGAATAGTATAGGCTGAATAATGTGCCTCATATTAGTATATAGGATCTCAGCTCTTAATCTACTAATAGAAGGAACCCATAATCTATCCTTGCAGAAAATGGCACCATAATCATATAGTAAAAGTTTAGGACTTTACCAATCTTAATCAGATCAATCAACTTTAGATACTTTGTATCTGACTTCTAAGCTTCCTGAATTCTTTCTTGTAGAGTAGGCTGAATAATCATCTGAGCTAATAAACTTAGGTCTATATCAACGTATACCACCTCTATCACTAATTTCTCTAAATCTCAAATAATAAAGTCTATAGAAGTAAATAACAAAAGAGAAATATTTAAAGATTTCCTACTCATAACATATGCTATCACATTCGCCATATTAAACTAATACTAAATAGACAGATCCTAATCCTTGATTATCTCTAACCACCTTTTAAATATCAAATTTAGATACTTTTGAGTAAAAATATACTTCAATATTTGATGGTCAGTAAAAATCTCATATCTAACTCCGTACAAGTAATGCCTCAAAATATTTAGTGCAAATACCACAACTGCTAACTCAAGATAATGTGTCAGGTAGTTTCTCTCAGGTGGTTTTAATGGTTGTGATGTATATGCAATAACTCGACCATACTACATCATCATGCATCCCAAACCTCTTAATGATGTATTACTGAAAATCATGAAACCCCTCCATGCTTTAAGGAATGGTCAAAGTAGGAGCATAAGTCAAATGAACCTTCAGCAGCTGAAAACTCTCCTCATACTTTAGAGTTTATATGAAAGATACTAACTTCTGAGTCAGTCTCGTCAAAGGTTAAGAAATGCAATAAAACCCCTAAATAAACTTACTATAATAACCAATGAAGCATAAAAAACTACAAACCTCTGAAATTGTAGTAGGCCTTAGCCAATCAGAAATAGATTGAATCTTTTACAGATATATTGAAATGCCTGCACTGCTCACAAAGTGTCCTAGAAATGAAATGCTACTCAATCACAACTTATACTTTGAGAACTTCGTATATAACTGATGTTGCATTAGAATTTCCAGAACAATCATCAAGTGTGTTGCATGCTCCTCCTTAGATTTGAAGTAAATCAAAATATTGCCTATAAAGACGATCACAAATTGGTCCAGATACCTCCTAAAAATCATGTTCATTAAATCCATGAAGACTGATGCGGCATTAGTCACTCTAAAACATGACAAAAAAACTCATAATATTTGTATCTCATAATAAATGTAGTCTTCACCACATCCTTCGCACTTACCATAAGCTGATGATAACTAGATCACAAATTGATCTTAAAAAATATTGAACATCTGGCCAGCTGATCAAACAAGTCATCAATTCTAGGCAAATGATATTTATTTTTGATAGTTACCTTATTTAGCTCTCTATAGACGATGCACATCTGTAAGGTATTATCCTTCTTTTTGATAAATAATGCATGTGCTTCCCATGAAGACACATTGTTGGGATGGATAAAATCTCGATCCAGTAATTCCTAAAGTTGCTCCTTCAACTATTAAAGCTCCTTAGGTGTCATCCTATACAGAGCTTTCAAGATCAAGGCTATACCCAGAAAAATATCTATATAAAACTCTATCTCATTTTCTGGCGATAAGGTCACTAACTCCTCAGAGAAAACATCTAGAAACACGTGAACTGTATAAATACTACTCATAGATACGGAACAGTGTCTTAAACCTCTAATAGATGCTAAAATACTGAAATATCTTTCCTCCAAAATATATCCACTTCTAAAGTAGAAATTAGATAAGAAAAATACACATGATTCCCTAAAATATAAAGCTCTCACCATTCTATTGTAAAGTCACTTTCTTCTTCATGTAGTCAATTTGAACCTCATATCAACTCATCCAATCCATACCAAAATGACATCAAATACAAAAATAAGTAATAAAATCAAATAAGATCTTCAAACTCTATCAGAAAACTCCAAATCATAAAAATAAACCCTATTAGCTACCATTCAATCTCACACAGACAAAACCATAAATAAAGAAATAGGAAATAATACGGAAGGAAAATAGAGAAAATCAAAATGCTACTTTGATATGAAAGAATGGCTAGCACCAGAATTGAATAAAATATGATAAGAAGATGCAGAAATATAAGTTGTATATATCACAACATCTAGACACTTGTTATCATCTTGCTACGTTAGATTGTCAACTCATAGTTGTACTTAGGTCAAAAAAAAAAAAAAAAAAAAAAATTACTTGCACCCCATGAACCCCCAAAAAGCTGACCTTGCATGTGATACTGAACCAATAGCTCGGCTACCAAAATCCTCAGAATATGATTGAGGTGGTGCTTCCCTCAGCCAACCCATAACTAGTTGCTTAGAGCCGCAGAAATAAGAATGTCTAACAAAGCCGCCTTGTGGATATTCAGTAATCCTATGTCTAAACTGATCACAACAAAAATACCTACCTGCTAATACTCTGTAACACAGATTAATGTGCCTCCTATCATAATACTGACATAATGGGGCCCTTACTCACTAAACCCCGAAAATTAGAAACACTGCATCTATCTGATCTAGAAGAAACTACTATTGATTGCCCCTTTTTCTAAACTTAGCAGGTTTAAAATTGTTCTTCTTCCCATAATGTCTATTGCTAGAGGTCTCACCATCAAATCTCTTCCTACTCGCATTCCATCGTTGCTGCATTGCTATCAAATCAGTCTCTATCCTCTCGACCCTCTTGACCATATGAGAAAAGTCTATAATATCTTGTGCCAACAGTGGTCGCCTCAAAACATCTTGGAATCCCTCTTAAAAATGGTAATACTTCTCCTTAGAAGTGGTAACTAATTGTAGAGCATATTTAGAGAGAGCAGTAAACTCTACCTCATACTATATTATTGACAAACTTCCTAAATGAATATAAAAAAAGAACTTTATAGCTATCTCATAGTAGATGGATGTACAAATTAAGTCCTGAATGTCTCTATAAACTCCTTCAAATTAACTAGGGTATTTATACAACTCTAAAACTTCTCTCTATGTTGGCCAAGCCACTAATGCTCAACCTCACTATCTAAGAAAAATTTAGCGGGTGGAACTCTCCTCTTAGGAAGATAATGCATCCCATATAGAGTCTTCTCTATCCTTATCAGCCAATCCTTAGCTTCTCTAGGCTCAATAACACCTAAAAGACTAGGAGGCTATAATCTCATGAAATTGTATAAATATCTATTGAAATCATCAGATCGGGTACCAGAAACCTGAGCATGCGCCTCACCTGCCAACAGTATTACCAAACCAGTAATCTAAGAAACTATCTTAGAACTGATCACAAGAGCTGTACTTTGAACCTGAGCTGCCTGACTATAACCTTAACTATTGTTCATATTTGGATTTGGTTGAGGTGGATCAGCCATCTCAAAATACTAAACATAATTGAATGTAATACTTGTATATGAAAAATAAATAAAATGAGTGCTCAAAATTACCTATACACGTCTCTCTTATATAAATTAAATTCTATAACTCTATTATGATTTGCTTCTCTAACCTTGCTTTGATACTAAAAAGCTTGTCACAACCCGGCTGGATATGACCCGATACTACACAGATCATACCATGTTTGATTATGGCAAGATTGATCTCAATATATAGTTAGAGAATTATTGAAACAAAACTTTTAATTTATATACTATACAGAGTCACTATTGAATGCAAATATAAATTGAAAGACTACTAAATCTCAATATAATTGTTTATATATCATCCAAAATACATACAATCTGAAGGCTATCTACAACAGCGCTTGGCAATAGAAAGAATAAAAAAATAACAGTCAAGCCTACAAAAATCAAAACTAATTAAAATATACCTACAACATATATTAGAGCCAGCTATCCAAACTACTTAGCTTGCTCCTTACCCTTCCCCAGACCTAAAAATAGAAATAGAAATAAGCATGTGCTAACACAGCTCGGTAAACTATCATAGCCTAAAACATAAATCAATAACTAAAATCATAAGAATTGAAAAAATGAATTGAATTATATATTAAAATTGAATAAAATTAAATAAATACTTAAATTAACTGAACTATAAGCAAATAGTTCATAATGATTATCATAATTAATAACTCTTAAGAAAACTTCCATATATCTTCATTACCAAAATACCACCTTGACACCGACTAGTGTTGGCATCACAATACTTTGATAACAGAATCCCACCTCGATCATCTACTAGCATTAGCATCACAATACTTCGGTAGCAAAATCCCACCTCGGTCACCCACTAGCTCCGACATAACAATACTTTGGTAACAAGATCACACCTCCACAGCCTACTAACTTTAGTATAAAAGAATCTCACCTTGGTCATCCACTGGTGCCAGCATAACATAATCTCATGTCGATTACCTACTGGCACCGGCATAACAGAATCTCACCTCGGTCACCTACTGACACTGGCATAACATCACATCATATCACATTTCTTTTATATTTTTCAATGCATTTCTGTAATTAAAGCATAACATGACTGAATTAAAAAAATTGTCAAAATATCATAACGGTAGACAATAGATTACTGAGCAAAAATTCATAATTTCAAAACATAACTAAATTACTAGATATTGAATAAAATATCAATTTGAAGCATTAATTGAACCAAAGCATTATTTTTAGATGTCAAAATAAATTTATAAATAAAAATTATTGCTTTTATAAAATTATCCAACAAAAAATTTTTAGAATATACTCAAAATGTTCATAATCTCAATCTCTATAATATATAAAATGTTATGCGAACAAAGTTTTACCAGAATAAAACTATCCTCATTTTCAGGTAATGAAAATATAAATTTGATCACAAAATATTAAAAACATCAAATTATTGAAAACTAAAATAGGCAAAATATATCCTAACTCAAGATGAACAAATTTTTCAACTGGGTCAATGGACGAAGACGACTTTAAGTCCACCAAACCCAAGCTTTTCTCTCTCCTTCTATCTCTTTGTATCTTAATTTCCTAAAGCCATTTCTTTGTTAACCTCAAACTAATTAAACAAATGGGATTAATGGCTTAAAATATATAAAGTGCTTTTAGATTTTTTAATAAATACTACTAAAAATTTTATACATACTTTAGAGCTTCAAAATTTATAGAAAAAAAATTCATGAAATAGCTTTTTTAAAAAAAAAAAAAATTGATTAAATCGATTTGTAAAACGGACACTTGACGGTATCAAAATCTCCACTTATACCTACAGGTGTTGATTTCTTAAAGAATTTTATTAGTGCCCAAAAGTTATGAAAAAAATAGTGAAACTAAAACACAATAATATATGTTATGGTGAAGACTAATTTGGATTTATAATGACTCCCACAAAATTTTTTTATTGCTATATGTAAAAATATCTTTTTAAAATATTTGAGTTATATTGGAGAATGTGGAAAGGGGGTGTTGTTATTGTAGTGGGCTAGCCACAAACTTATGATGTATTATGTTGTTATTTAAACTTATGATGTATTGGTATATAATTCAATTGTAAAGGATTTTTGGGTGACATCTATCCTCACTTATCTCTTGTACTTTAATAATCTATATTGAATGAAGAATGTTTCATTTAGTTTAAATTTCATGTCTGGCTAAAAACTTTTCTTTGGGCTTTGATACTTTAGAAACTATGTTCTAATTTAGTTTAGATTTATAATTACAAAAATTGTTTAATATTATTTTTAAAACCTTCATGCTTTATTTAGTTTATAGAGGCGTTGCATGAACTTAAAATATATTGTGATCTATAGCCTTACATGAAGGAGTATAAGAACAATTAGGGGATTTAAAATTTAACATTATCATGCATTGACATATTGTGGTTGGATTTATGGGATCTTAAGGAGATATTATACCTATACTTCTGAGAAATCTTAGCTACCATTTTAATGAACTTAACATATGATTCACAAAAACATTAGAAAAAAATTTAACTATTACAAACATGTATTTTTAAATATCATAGGTTTAGAGTACTTTAAAATATAAAATTTGCTTCTTGAATATGTAGCTATTAATGTTCAATAGCATAATCTTTATATTTGATCAATAAGATAAATTAAGTTGTTCATAGTAGTAGTACTAGAGTGACTTTAGGGTAATTCAGATCCTCATGGGAATAATACTCAACTTATCATTTTATTATTTGATATGACACATAAACTTATGTAGAATAGGATTTATATCACAATATAGCAAGCAATAAAACTCTAGAATTCCAAAGTGTCTTGCGAATGACCACCAAATGCTTATTTTTTTTTAAAAGTAAAATTAGTTGGATATCATAAACTATTTTAGAAGAATATTCATACTAAGGACTATATAAATTATAGGACTAAACTAAAATGAGTAAAAAAAATGAAGCAAATGTTGAGATCAAAATAATAACTGAACATCATGATAATAAACTATATAGATAATTTTCAACATTAACACAAGGAAACCTAGAAGGTGTTAATCTTACGAGTTTAAGCTTATATTTTATGTCTTAATGTTATTAAACATAATTTAGTATGAGCTAATATTATTAAATTAGATTAGTAAAGTTATAAGCAAATATACTTCAAAGAGAGGTTAAAAGGGTATGTTATTTAACACATAAGATCTAACTTTAGAAGAATTATTTTTTTCATCTCTTAATTAATCTACAAGAGCATCTAATTATATTTATTTATTAAAAATAGAAAAATAACTATAAATTATATGCATCATAATATTTATATATTTATTCATCAAAATTTCATTTCTAATAATCAGGAGATCAAATCAATCTATCAATCCATCTTTCTTTTTCTTAACTATAAAATAATAAAAATAAAAATATATAAAAAACATGAATCCTGATTAGCCTCATTTTACTAGATCTTGACCCCTTACTGAAAATATATAAAAAAATCACAGGATGAGCTAACAACTCATTAATAGATTAATATAATATGCAGCTATAATTAATGAACGATACTAGAAAATAATATGCATGTAATCATTCAATCAAAATCAGTATAAATATGTAGCGGTCAATATAAGAAGTATCACTTTATATGATTAAGAAAAACCAATAAAAGTAATATCATTTTGATTCATTGATAAGTAGTATATGAAGGATCAATGTGTTCTGTCATTCCTATTCCTATACTCATGTCTAGTATAATGCAATAAGTCTATCATGAATCTGTACATATTTATAAAGTATGCCTTTTATCTCAATTTATATGTCATTTCATTAGTATCAACATACTTGCCATATTAAGCCAATAAATAGATGTTATAAGCATGTCATACAATATTAATTATCAATCCATGCATATCATGTATTTCTATCATACACAATATAACATGTATATCATGTATTTCATATGTATCATATGCTCTTATATCAATCATATTAGTTATATCATGTACATGTATTATTCATGTCATGTATCATGTGTATATCATATTATATCATATCATTTATATAATTTATCATGTCATATACATATACAAGCAATATATAATATGTGGCGACCTATGGTGTTTTTTATGTATTCAGACCTATAGGCCAATCCAACATGAATCATCGTAATAATCACATCATATAAAATGGCATGAAACTTTAGGGATAAAAAAAAATCTTAATAATTACATCAATCATATTTCAAGAAATCAGTCTTACGTCCAATATCACAAGTCAGGTGGCTTTCAAGTAAAAAGTTGTCACTTCATGCTTGTTAGTGTATTATATCATATTAATCAATCTTCTTATTCCCCCTTTTCATATCACTTAGGGTTGCACTATAAATATTATTTAAAAGAAAGCACATTGGCCCACCCTTATGTATAGAATAATATATCTCCAGCCAATTTGAACAAATCAATCAAGTTTAGCCAACTTACTTTTTACACATATTTCTTATCATATAGAGCATATAACAAAAATCATATACACTCAAATACAACTATCATTATACTTATCAATACACATGCTATATGTCAAAGATGTATTTTTAACTAAATAAATAGTAAATGCATACATACTATATATTTTATAATAAAAAGTAAGATACAAATTCTAGATCATTTAATATTCAATATTATATTACTCATTTCAATTAAAATGATATATAAGCAAAACCACCTTGTGAAATTTTGATATCAACCAGTCAAAATATTAAGGGTCGTGATATATATGAAATATCAAAAGTTACACAATTTAAAATTACTAAAATGATATTATTATATTTTATCAATTTAAAAGGGAGAAAATGAGCAACATATAAAATAAATGAAAATAGAGGTAAAATTAGGGTTACTTATCATGATCGAAACATTTTTTTCAACTGGGGCAACAGACAAAAAGTACTTGGAGCAAGCTATCTCTCACCGCTCTACTCTCTCTCTCTCTCTCTCTCTCTCTCTCTCTCTCTCTCTCTCCTTTTCTACTCTTATCTCTCATCCAAATAAGGAAATGGGGAGGGATGACTGTGTTGAGGGTTTTAATGCAATGATAATTAATATTTCATTAAAAAATAATTTATTCTGACCTGGTGCTAAGGCACCAGGACCCTAACGCCACTGCACTCAATTATTTCCCCAAAAACTTGAGAGCTTAATGCTGTGATGCCTACACACCCAGTGCCGCATCACCACTTGGACAATTTTTTTCATATAATTTCATTTATAAAATTTAGGTTACTATAAGTTGCGCATAAAAAATATTCTTAAACACATTATGACTCAAAGGAAGGTGAAAAGCCATTCAACAAAAGCTATAAGTTAAATTAAGATTAAAGCTTCAAGTTGTAAATTTTATTTTTTTTAATGTTTTTGTCTTAACATTATCGTTGACATGTCTCAAGTGTTGGATGAGAAAAGTAGAGGGTTACATTAATTAGTCGACGTCCAGCATAAAACTTGTCGAATAATGATAACATAAATCCTTTAATATATTATGTTAATGTTAGGGCATTCCTTGGAAGCGATGTGTTGCATGACCTGAATGCAATGACAAGTGTGCAAGGTTTGCTACAACAACGCCCATGTGTAGTGTTAAATAGGCAAGGGTCAACATCATGGACGAATATGGGTAAAGAAGCTAGTCCATGAAATTAAAATTAGGATATAAACTTAGAATATAGGTACTCTTAAAAGCAAATTAATGAAATTAATAGATATTTTGATTCATAAAAAAATAAATATTTTATGCATTCAGAAAACTGAATGGGCTAGAGAGAAGTTAATGAGATAGATAGTTTATAAGGATTCAAATTATGGTATTCTAGTAAGAGTCATACTAGAAATGGTATAAGTGTGATTATAGATAAGAGTTTAAAATATAATGTTATAAAAATTAATAGAATTGAAGAATGAATTATAGATTTAAAGATTATTATTGATGCTAAGATTATTAATATTATAAGTGCTTCTGCTCCTCAAGTAGGTTTTGATATTGGGTTCAAAATTAAAATTGTGAAATGTCTTAGAAGAATTAATAAAAAAGATACATCTTGAAGAAATATTTTTTATCACAGGAGATTTAAATAAGCATGTTGCTAGAGTGGTAAATTATTTTAAAAGCATGCATGGTGACTATGAGTTTGGAGTGACTAATGAAGGTAGTAAAATCATGTTAAATTTTTTTAGCTTATAATT
>NW_021471986.1:0-257 GCF_001605985.2 Dendrobium catenatum | reverse complement strand
GATAATGGTAAATAATGCCGATTATATCCTGTTATTACCTGACCCATTCATTAAACATATCAATTTGAACCTAATACATTAGGTTACTTAGCGTGATTGCATGAAATTAAGTCATTAATAAGATCATTAGAATCCACTTTACAAATATATTTGATGTTTAAGATTCACCCTTTTAGCCGAGTTCGAGTCACTCGTAGCTCAAGCTTGAGCATAATTTTAAAGTCTACTTATTTATTATAAAAATAATAATTTTAATT
>NW_021471985.1:0-250 GCF_001605985.2 Dendrobium catenatum | reverse complement strand
GGGCGGGCAGCATGGGCTGGCCATGATAGAGGACATTAATTTGAATGTTGGTGGGATTGGTTATGAAGTGGTGGAGATTGAGGGGAAGAGGGGAGTATGAGTGGATTGCAGGGAATGTTGGTGTCGGGGTCGGAGGAGGGGAGGAGGTTATGAGAGGTGGCGAAAGAAGTGGTGTTGGTGGTGGTTAGGGGACAGAACTGATGGAGGTCTTGATAAAATGATTAAGTAGCAGTAGGTCGGCTTGGGAAGA
>NW_021471984.1:0-400 GCF_001605985.2 Dendrobium catenatum | reverse complement strand
ATTAAAATTCTAATAAATTTATTAAATTTGGGGTTTAAAAATATGCAATCAAATAAAATTTTCTGTATATATTCTGTCTAGTCTCTGCACTTTGAAAGTGTAGGGTAATGTATCAACTCTGCATACTAACCCTTTCCTTTCAATTGTGCAGAATGGAACTACAGAATACACCCTTCACCGTCCAACTGGGACGAGGAGCTAGCATTCAGCTAGCTAACGCCGTCATCAATACTGGAGACTCTGAAGCCACCATCCGATTTGGTAGCTTAGAGTTTTCTGCAGCTACTGCAAAGGCTGCTGTCGTACCTATTCACGGCTTGACTGTTCAAGGCCATCCTGCGAGGCCTAATTCTGATGACACTAATGCACGACGTGCTTATTCCGTGCAACAACCAGAAAC
>NW_021471983.1:0-208 GCF_001605985.2 Dendrobium catenatum | reverse complement strand
TCTAAACTATCAACCCATTTGTTGGAACACAAGAAACTAACATATCTTTTCTCATGCAAGATATTTTAAGGCTCCTCAAGCCCTTAAACATAACCTTGTACAAAACCTTTAACTCTAGGATCAATCCTAAGTTATTTCCTCTTCTTTGTTTGTTGAAATGCAAAAATCAACAAACAAATGCCACTTCTCCCCCCATGTATATAATAGT
>NW_021471982.1:0-396 GCF_001605985.2 Dendrobium catenatum | reverse complement strand
AAATTATTTTGTTCATCATGATTGTTATTTAATGATGATTTTACAGTCTTTGAGGAGAGATATTATTAAGTGCGGGGTGTTCGAATGCGTTCTGAGGTCAATTCAGACTCATCACTTCAATCAATGCATTATGTATTTGATGATGTGATGCGTCCGAATTAACCTCAGAATGCGTCCGAATAGAACACATAATAATTTTTCCTTTGAAAAAAAAAAGTGATTTTTAAATCACTTATATTAATATTGTATTATTTTATCAGTTTGTCCATAGCTCGTTTTGGATAAGTTAAAAATAGCTTAATTAGAGTTTATCATTACTCTGAAAATTTGTATGAGATGCATTAAAAAGGCATTTCTAGAAATGGGAAATTAGTATGCATTATGGACAAAATTTAA
>NW_021471981.1:0-321 GCF_001605985.2 Dendrobium catenatum | reverse complement strand
TCATGTGAAACAACTCATAATCATGTAATAAGATATTGAGTCTTGATTGCTTAGCCTCATTAGTCCCTTCATAAGTTATACAAAGTCTATCCCATATGTCCTTTCCACTTTTGCAAGTGGAAACCCACATTTAGTCTTCAGATTTTAAAGTACAAAAGAAGCTATTTAAATATTTGGCATTTAGTTGAGCTAAGTCACGTTCTTCTATAGTCAAATCTGCAAAAGGTGTTTCTACCCTAACTCCATCAACTAATCTAGTTGGTTTTATATAACCTTCCTGAACTAGGATCCATATACGATAATCAAGTGACTATAAGAAAA
>NW_021471980.1:0-210 GCF_001605985.2 Dendrobium catenatum | reverse complement strand
TGGAGCTGCAATAGATCCATACCCTTTTATGAATTTCTAATAGTATCCTGTGAGTCCTAAGAAGCCTCGGAGAGCCCGAAGGTTCTTAGGAGTTGGCCAGCTCGTAATGGCCTCCACCTTGGAAGGGTCAGCTGCTACTCCTTCTGCTGAGATAATGTGCCCCAAATATTCCATACTTCCTTGAGCAAAAGAACACTTTTTCTGATTGAC
>NW_021471979.1:0-293 GCF_001605985.2 Dendrobium catenatum | reverse complement strand
CCCTCAGGTGTGTTTCAGTTTCCAAATGTAGTCATCTTCGTTAATCAAAAAATAGTTCAAACTTATGATTTTGAAACAAAGCTTTGATACCACTTGTTGAGTCTAGTAATTAGGTTGTTAAGCCTAAGTTAATATCCCAAGGCAACCAAGAGGGGGGTGAATTGGTACTTTATAAAATTTTAAACCCTCTTTTTAAAATTATGTTGAACTGAAATAAAATTGTTTCTTTTAAGTTTTTGTAGAAAAAGTTTTTCATCCACAGAGTTTTTAAGACTAAAATTAAAATGCGGAAA
>NW_021471978.1:0-200 GCF_001605985.2 Dendrobium catenatum | reverse complement strand
TGGAGATTAAGTGTGTTAATTCCTATTTTTAAGAAGAAAGGTGATGCACATGAGTGTGCGAATTATAGAGGAATTAAGTTAATGGGTCATACTTTAAAATTATGGGGGTGAGTTATGGAGCATAGGTTATGGAATGATACTAATGTTTCTCAAAATCAATTTTGATTCATGCCGAGTAGGTCTACTATGGAAGCCATACA
>NW_021471977.1:0-2390 GCF_001605985.2 Dendrobium catenatum | reverse complement strand
TCTTCTTCCTCCTCTTCTCCTTCTTCTTCTTTTTCTTCTTCTTTCCTTTCTTCTTCTTCCTTATCTTGCCCTTTGCCTTAATCTTCTTCCTCTACTCTAGCTACCATGACTTCCTCTCATTCAGATCTAGAATTTTGTGAGTAATTTTGGTTGGCAGCAAGTCGTATCTATATGGAATTTTATTTTGGTTAAGATTGAAATGTGAATGAGATCATTAGGGTGTGTATGTCATCACACCTCTAATCTTTTCTTTTTATTTTATTTCCAAGTGGAATGGCTTTGATTGATTGGAATGGCTTTGATGGATTCCAGGAGAAGCTCATTTTGCTTATGTGATAATGATGTGTGTGGATTTATTTAGAGCAAAATTTATTTTATAAAGTGGATAATTTATGCTATGTGATCTTCTTAGAAAGCCTTGCATCCTTGTTATTTGTGGAGTTTTGATATGCTTTGTAGTTGTTGAGTTATATCGTTTGGGAATGAGTCACTAATATGTGAAATTTGTGCTTGAGCTATATTACATAGCTGGAAGTTTTAAGTGTGAATCGGTTGCAATGGCTTTTGACAAATCCATGTTCTCTTCATCCATTAAATTTTGCATATAAAGTATTTTGATGAATGTCACCAGGTGAAAAGAGCAAATTAAGCAGTTGCTAATCATCATGGTTTATATGAGTCATTATAAGGTAAATGTTCTTGTATGATGTCTGTTTGTACACTGATATTAGTTAAAATGAGAAGCTGAAAAGCACGTATGATCACTTAATGAGAGTATGCTTGTGGATGCCATCAGGTCCTTACTTTCATACTCATTTCTTTCTCCGACCATCATCCACTTTGATATGAAATATGCTACTAAAAGATTTGTAGGTCGTGAAGTGGCTTCCGAACTATGTTAATTAAATAGAGGATGCGTTTCATCACTATTTGTCTGTCTAGTACTTCCTCTTTCTTACTACATTTTTTACGTGGTTATCAAATGATGTTTTTAAATCCTCTTCTGGGAAATCCTCTATGCCGACAAGTTTATGTCCTCTAGTTTGCCATAAAATATTAATTTAAGCTGTTTTATGGTTTGGAAAGATTAGTTTGACTACTTGTTGAACTTTATTTTTTTGGATCGCCATGCATGTGGTCTCTAAAGAGCTTAGATGCGACATGGAAATATATCTAAAGAGATTTGTTCCTTTACATTTCACTGTCTCTAAACTTTTATACTTCGATCAAATCATATAGAAAGAGGTGATGTTATTCTAGCAAACAACTCTTGTGTCTGGCTATATTCAACTTTAGAAAAGAGGGTATGGTTATTTGATTGAAGTTTATTTGTTAATGATAAAGCTTAACAGTACGCATGCCTTGAACAATTCACCAATAGGCATACCACATTTTAAGATCGAAGTTTTATGAAATCATGATTTTTTTTCCTTTACAAGATTGTTCTTTCCTGCTTAATATTTTCAATGACCTCTACCGTTGTACCATTATTCCCAAACGGATTAATGTTGGGGTAATGTGGTCCACATAGTGTTCTTCAAACATAACCAAATCTTAGATTCATTACTCTTTCCTAAAACATTGTATTTGGAATCACAATCTCATCCTTTCTCATCATCCCTTCCTGTATGAATTTATAAGAGAATGTTCACATGCTATAAAGCTATTGCATAGGTTGCTGAGCATGGTTCCATCTCATGTTGTGTTTGAAAGTTTGTTTATCATCCATGAACTTGAACTGGTTATTCCTCTACGCAAATCTCTATTACTAAGACCTACATATAAAAAAAAAAAACATACGGCATTAGAAAGATAGCTTCATGCTGACAGAGTTCGTGTTTGGTCTTATTTCTCTCAATTCATGAACTTGTAAGTTTTCCCCTCATCCTCTTTGTGAAGAACCATAACGCGGTCTGTTGTATTGTCTTTTTGAATCATCAAGTCTAACTTGATTTGGTTCATCTATTTGTACACCTTAGAGTATTCCACTATGAGGCTCGATGTTTGTATTCATAATGTTATAGTTATAGATTTATTTTGCAATTGAAATTGAATCAAAGTATTCCATCCACCATTTTTTTTTCTTTTTGCTTAATCTGTTACTCTATTCTGATTATCTGAATGATGTCTTAGTTCTTTTAGAAAGGCGAATTCATGATTGTTACTAGCCATTGTATAGTTTGCTATGTTCGAAAGTGAAATAAACATCATGATCAAACATCCTATACTTGATTCATGTTTCTCCTCTTGGAGTTTTTGAAAATGGAGGACATGGAGAATTTCCTTCATTTTGCCTAAAACTACATGTGACTTCAAATGTTGCGGTATTCATTATGTTATCGCATAACATGGTTCTTTGAGAGTGTTTAGATATATTTTTGGTTGGATAT
>NW_021471976.1:0-1010 GCF_001605985.2 Dendrobium catenatum | reverse complement strand
GAGTATTGGCTATGGCATAGGAGATTATGTCATGCCAGCATGAAAACCCTTAGGAGAGTAACACAAAAGGACCAATTAGATAAATAAGTCTAATCCTCTTTTTATTCTATTAATGATATTAACACCTCTTGACCTTTAGAATTCCTTCACATAGATTTATTGGGACCCATTAGCACTGCCAGCTTAGGAGGAAAAGTGTATGGATTTGTGATTGTTGATGACTAATTGAGGTTCACTTAGATTAGATTTTTGTGACATAAAGGTGAGTTTTTTGATGAATTTAAATTCTTCTCCACTTGGATTTTAAAAAAACTAGATTATAAGATCATGACCATACATAGTGACCATGGTGGAGAGTTTGAAAATGTGAGGTTTGGGACTTTCTATGAGGTGATAGAGATTAGTCACTACTTTTCAGCTCCTAGGACCCCTCAGTAGAATGGGATAGCTGAAAGGAAGAACATGACCTTAGTGGAAGTATTAGAGCCATGCTTGCTAAGTTCACTTCCAAACTACTTTCGGACTGAAGTGATGAACACAAAATGTTATGTATTGAGTACGATGAATATTAGATCCAAATTGAATAAGATACCTTACGACATCATTAAGGGTAGGACACCCAACCTTTCTCACCTCGATGTCTTTGGCTGTAAGGTTTTCATTCTTAATAATGGGAAATCACTCTTAGGAAAAATTGACGCAAAATATGATGGAGTGTTCTTGGGATATTCATGTATGGGGAAATCCTTTAAAGTGTTTAATAAGAATACAATGGTGGTGAAGGAGACTACTCATATAGTGTTTTATGAATCTGATCTTAAAAAGTCTGGAGTTAAGGAAGAAGATGAAGCAGGAGAGATTACACAAGGAGTAGAAACTAAAAATCAGGAGAAAATGGTATAGAATCAAAACACTGATGGAGTAGGTGAGATTACCCAAGGAATATAAGCTGTAAATCTAGAGGAAAGGATAGAACCTCAAAACACTTTGCATAGAGATTAAAGATATTC
>NW_021471975.1:0-294 GCF_001605985.2 Dendrobium catenatum | reverse complement strand
TGAAGTTTCAAACTAGCTTTTTGCCTCGAGATTCGTGTCCGATCAAGATAATTTTTGCATGACGTATCAAGGATATATTATGATTTTTGCTAGGTCTGATATAAATGACCTTTTTTATTGGATTTGTGAAGTGTACAAGAGGTGAGAGGATAGGTCAGTGGGTCTTTATAAGTGGGCTGGAGTTGGGGTGGATGAGGGCGGTAGGTGATTGAGTAGGCAGAGAGTGGAATAAACCAAGAAGGGGAGTTGTGTGCTGCCTACTGTTTGGAATTTTCCAACAGGGAAGGAGGGATC
>NW_021471974.1:0-234 GCF_001605985.2 Dendrobium catenatum | reverse complement strand
GCGCCATCACAGTTCCGGATCACAATGCCCAAACCGACCTTATAGGATGGCTGCAGAGAAGCGTCAATGTTGAATTTAAGCCAACCTGGAGGGGGGGGAGCACCATAGTTTGTGAGGAGGCAGCCCAAGGGGCTGGATAGTGCTCCATTGCTCCAGCATCGGCATAGTAAACGTACGCGGCAGCAAGGATAAAACCATGGCAGCAATCACAGAAGGGGTACGATACGATCGCCC
>NW_021471973.1:0-279 GCF_001605985.2 Dendrobium catenatum | reverse complement strand
CCCCTAATGGGAGGCAACACCTGCGCTCAACCACTTGAGCTGCCTGCACTTCCCTACTCTATGTATTTCAAGTGTATACAATTTGAGAAAAGTGAATTTTAATTCAAATAATTATTTTAAAAATATTTGATCAAATAAAATAAAAAAAATATATTATTTTAAAATTATGCATTAGAGAATAAAAATATAAATTTTCTATCCGAATCTAACTCCATTTTTTAACTAAACCTCATGCACTCTACTCACAAAAATTAATAATAAAAAAATATCCTCAAAGAA
>NW_021471972.1:0-314 GCF_001605985.2 Dendrobium catenatum | reverse complement strand
TCCCCGGTGCGGCAAAGAACGGTCATCCTTTTACACAATCCCCAGTGTTGGCAGAGAACCGTTCATCCTTTCACACTATCCCAAGTGTTGGCAGAGAACTGTCATCCTTTTACACTCTCCTAGTGTGGACAGAGAACCCTACTGCTGTTTACACTCTCCAAGTGTAGGCAGAGAACTCTTCGACTGTTCACACTCTCCAAGTGTAGGCAGAGAACCCTTCGGATGTTCACACTCTCCAAGTGTCGGCAGAGAACCGGATCTCCTTGACAGATATTCTTACAAGAATCTAGAAGAAAGAAGGAAAAGAGTGAAGT
>NW_021471971.1:0-629 GCF_001605985.2 Dendrobium catenatum | reverse complement strand
AGATCATCATCAACTTTGTAGAAGACCTCAAGACCTAATTCTAGCCAGATTAGAAGTTATGCTAAATAATCATCTTTTTCTCTCTACCAATGAGGCTTTGGAGGCATGGATTTTGTGGCGAATGATTTGAGGAAGCTAGAAAATATCTAGACAAGCTTTGAGATGAGACTTAGAGGCTTGGAGAGCTCTGGATATGAGAGATTAAGTAAGAGAAGCTTAAGCATAGAATGAGGCTTGATTAGGGTGTTTTCCCCCTATTGAGATGTCCTCTGATCAAATGGGTGGCCGGGATTGAATGGATGAACTCCTACATGGCTGCAAAGTGTCCATGGAGTTGCTGGGAGTAGGAAAATCAAAGGAAAAGGGGGGTACATCCCATGTGTAAATGAATTAGGTCCCCACTTGAATATGTGGAGTGATGAGAGCATTTGGATTTAGATCTAAGGGCTGGGTTGAGCTCAACGAAGGTTCTAGAGTTATTTGAAATGGCTGGAAGAGTTTAAGATAGAAGTGATTAGGTTTAAGAACTGTTTTAACCATGTTTGACCACTCAAAAGGGTTGGTTTGACTGTTTGACCTATCCAAAGTTTCTTGGACTGCTGATGTGGCATGCAAGGTGACACCAAGGG
>NW_021471970.1:0-253 GCF_001605985.2 Dendrobium catenatum | reverse complement strand
CCTAGGGCTTTTCACGAACTTTGGGATAATTTTCTTCTGTCCTTTGCTTTGTGCTTTGACGGACTTGTTGAAGAAAGATTCCTTCGATCCTCGCTTTGTGCTTTACGGATTTGTTGAAGGATTTGCATGTTTTGGGTTCAATTGATAGTACCGAACATAGGTAGTATCTTGATCCTTAACCATTTGGGAAGACTTTAATCTGAATCACTTGAGTTTATCAGATCGGGAGAGCTGGAATTTGATAGCTCTTTGT
>NW_021471969.1:0-249 GCF_001605985.2 Dendrobium catenatum | reverse complement strand
TAGGTTCATGCCCGATCAAGATAACTTTTTGACGATGTATCAGTTGCCCCCCTATTTTTGGACATCAAAGCTCCATAAGTCCGAAAATACTAGTTTCTGACATTTGACAGTGGCCGAATTGCAAAAATTGCATTCCAAAAATTATTAACTTGCCCGAATGTGATCATAGAAATCCCGTTGAGCTCCAAAAGTGTCAAAATTAGGTCTGGAACGTCAAAAAATATGTCTGGGGACCCCAAAAACATCGAA
>NW_021471968.1:0-228 GCF_001605985.2 Dendrobium catenatum | reverse complement strand
GTGAAGGAGACGGCGTAATAGAAGCAAAAGAGGTTGAGAGAGGGGAGAATTGGAAGAGTAAAATGGATGACGATATCAGAGCTGCTCTTCTTGAGTTTGAGAATTGTTTGAGGGTAGATGGAATTAGGTTGCCATGTCGAGGGTAGAGAACGGGAGGAGAAAGGGCTAAAAAACCAGAACTTGCGGCGGAATGGATCATGGCAATAAAAAAGAAATATCGCCGTCTGT
>NW_021471967.1:0-253 GCF_001605985.2 Dendrobium catenatum | reverse complement strand
CCCGGCTTGTTGAATTGCTTGGAATGGAGTTAGTGGATACCGGCGGCTATGGGGTGATGATGGGCACGGGGAAGGTGGAAATGGGGAGAGGAGTGGTGCTGACTATTCAGGGAATACAGGTGAGGGAGGATTTTCTTCCCTTAGAATTGGGGAGTACTGATATGATTTTGGGAATGAAGTGGCTGCAGACTTTGGGGGAGACCAAGGTGAAATGGGGAGAACTGAGGATGGAACTGGTAGTGGGGGGGGGGGG
>NW_021471966.1:0-986 GCF_001605985.2 Dendrobium catenatum | reverse complement strand
CAGAACAAGCCGTTAGAGAGCGGCTGGGTGCAGAGAGAGAGGGATCGCGCACACAGAAATGATGACACCTTTTTACATGTGTACTGCAGGCACTATGTAGTGCATACCTTTACAATAAGTATATATTACTCTTCTCTCTCACTGTCTCATTGCTTCTCTTCTCTCTACATGGCTCTCATATTCAAAACACGAGAGAAACTCAAGTCAATAACTCCAAGGGATGCAACCCTTCCGAAAAATGAGAAAGAAAACTGTTTGCTTCGCCTCACAGTGCTGTGGCGCTCAAGCCTTTGTCATCATGATGTTGCATCGCTCAAACTCGCAGCGCTGAGGTGCTCTGCTCTCCCTCGATTAGCACCGGGGCGCTTGGGAATACAACGTCGGGGTGTTCGAGTACACAGCGTCAGTACGTTGTATGAAAAAATAATTATGAGTAAAACACCCAAACCCAAGCAGAGGTTAAACCCACTGTACCCAACGAGCATGATAATTTAAAATGGGGTATAAGACAATAGAATAACCCGATTGATTAGCACAACTAAATTTCACATAAAACTAACAAAAGTGAATGAAATTGGGCTCTACCCTTAAAACCTAGCTATTTCTTAAAACAAATTTTTTTAAAAGTAGAAAAAAATAATTATCCCAAACCAAAACTTAAACTCTCATAATTACTCTGCAACCGAAATTCTACTATTTTTTAAATAAAATTTATAATTATAAAATATTCAAGGCATGCTCGCTAGGAAAATAGCCAAATTATTTTTGAGTATAATTCACTGCTTTTTTTTTTTGTTAAATATGCTCTCTTTACTCTATAATTTGCGCCTTTCTCTCCCCCTCTCCCTTCGAATTTACGAAGACCCAAATACTATAAGCAATAGCATTTTTTGCTCCCCAACCATGTCTTGCTTTCTTATGCCTCATGCATCTCGTTGGCTTCATCCTTTTCGAAACCCCTTCTTTCTTCTTGCCATGTGACATCT
>NW_021471965.1:0-253 GCF_001605985.2 Dendrobium catenatum | reverse complement strand
GTGTCATTTACTTTATTGCTTTTTATTTTCCGCATTTATTTTTGTTTAAAAAACTCTGTGGTTGAAAAATGTTTTCTATAAAAATTTTAATAAAAATTTTTTATTTCGGTTCAACACAACTTCAAAGAGGGTTAAGTTTTAAAAATACCAATTTACCCCCCCTCTTGGTAGCCTTGGGACATTAACTTTGGTCTAACAACCTATTCACTAGACTTAACAAGTGGTATCAGAGCTTTGTTTTAAAATCATAAGT
>NW_021471964.1:0-297 GCF_001605985.2 Dendrobium catenatum | reverse complement strand
AGATTCATCATGCCCACGAAATGATAGGCCTTGGCGAATAAGAAATCGAACACAATCAACAGCTGCAGTTAACATAGTGCGATATTCTTTTTTTTTCTTCTCTTCTTTGCTCGACCATAAAGCAGAAATACTATGCTCTTGATGCTTCATTAAAGCTTCACATTTATGTCTTGCCTTGTTGTGTACACTGTTGTGATCTCCAACATGACTCAAAAGCTTCTCTTTTCTCTTCCAATTCTTAAATCCCTCACCAACGAATATATCTCCACCGCCTTTGCTAGTATTAACTTGCTCTTG
>NW_021471963.1:0-468 GCF_001605985.2 Dendrobium catenatum | reverse complement strand
CTCCTAGAGATCCACCATTAAAAAAAAAATTCATCAAAAGTTGATCTTAAAGATGATCCCTATAAAAAAAAATGTTCTTGATGATTGACATCTTTAAAAAAAAAAATCCTTCAAGAAGTCCCATCACTTTTCAAATATATCCTCTCAAATTGAAGAAGATCATCGCCCGACTTGTCTCAATGATGTTCTTCTCAAAGAGCAAGCAGAGGAAATGAAAGAGATCCTCTGTGAATTCAGGGACTGCTTTGCCTGGACATATGCTGAGATGCCCGGCTTATCCCCTGACGTAGCAGTTCACAGATTAGCAATCAAACCGGATGTAACACCCGTCAAGCAAGCTCCAAGGAGAACGAGATTGGAGATTGAAGAACAGGTGATCGCAGAAACAAAGAAGTTAATAGATGCAGGCTTCATCCGAGAAGAAAAGTACACTGAATGGATTGCTAATATCGTCCCAGTGAAGAAGAA
>NW_021471962.1:0-288 GCF_001605985.2 Dendrobium catenatum | reverse complement strand
AGAACCTTTCTTAGAGCAACCTTTGTGATCCCTCTCACAAACTCCCCCTCATAAGTTCCTCTCTCTCTCTCTCTCAAGTCAAGACAGCAGCACTCAAGGTCTTAATGCATGAAAATATTTGAGTCCTTTAAATAGAATTTCAAGAATCGACTTCATCGTCTAGGATGATAGGATCATCCTGGCTGATCAGTACAAAATAAGCTCAATCAGCTGGGATGATTTGGGACGATCAGAAGAAAATTGGTTACATCGTCTAGGCCGATACAATATTGTCCTAGCCGATTAGTT
>NW_021471961.1:0-330 GCF_001605985.2 Dendrobium catenatum | reverse complement strand
AGGAAGATTTTAATAATATAATTTATTTTTGTAATTTAATTGATATTGGGTTTGTTTGTAATAACTTTAACTATAATAGGGGTCACTTATGGCAAAGGCTTGACCATGTGCTCTTTAATGATTCTTGGCTTAATTATATTAACTCCACTAATGTAAAGCACCTCAGTAGAACTTTATCTGATCATTCTCCTCTACTTATTACCATTAAATATAGAGTCTTTAATGCTTACTCTTATTTTAGATTCCAAAATATATGATTACTTAATGACTTGTTGAGTCTAGTAATTAGGTTGCTAAGCCTAAGTTAATGTCCCAAAGGCTACCAAGAGG
>NW_021471960.1:0-1008 GCF_001605985.2 Dendrobium catenatum | reverse complement strand
GTCCCAAGAGTTCATCCCAAAGTCGCGGGTGCTCCTGTACCACGCAACGGAGCATATTGCCAAGTGTCCGATTAATCACCTCCGTCTGTCCATCCGTTTGCGGATGATATGCCGAGCTAAGTTTGATATCTGTCTGCAAACGCTTCCAGAGCTCCTTCCAAAAATGGCTGACGAACTTGACGTCTCGGTCGGAAGTGAGACTCCGAGGAAGGCCGTGTAGGCGAACTATTTCAGCGAAGAAGATGCGGGCCACATTTAAGGCGTCGAAAGTCTTCTTACACGGCACAAAATGAGCCATTTTGGAGAAGCGGTCTACAACCACCATAATGGAGTCGTTACCGCGCTTGGTACGTGGCAAACCCATCACAAAATCTAGGCTAAGGTCCTCCCAAATTGATTCAGGCGTTGGTAGTGGCAGGTATACGCCCGTAAGCTGACCGCCCGATTTATAACTTTGACATACCGGACACCTTTCTACGAATCGCATCACGTCACGATGCAAGTGCGGCCAAAAAAATCGTGATTGCAGTTGCAGGTAGGTATTTCGTCTTCCTACATGAGCCGCCAGTCCACCACAATGGACTTCCTTGATCAATTGAGGACGCCACGATGAGTCTGGAATGCAGAGTTGATTAAGTTTAAACAAAAATCCATGCCGAATAGAGAAATCTTTGTCTCCTTCTCTGCCTAGACAGTCTGCCCAGATTTTAGCAAAGTCTGGATCTGTATCATATAAATCTTTCAGGCACTCTAGTCCGGTGATTTCCGTCTGTAATTGAATCAACAGCGCGTTACGCCGACTGAGGGCATCGGCAACTACATTTTGAGCTCCTGATTTATGCTTCAGCACAAAGGAAAAACGTTGTAGGAACATCACCCACCTTGCGTGCATACGATTAACATGCTTCTGATTATTAATGAATTGTAATGCTCGGTGATCGCTGCATAGCACGAATTCTCGGTGAAGCAAATATGGCTCCCACTGCTTCAATGCGCGGACCACAGCAT
>NW_021471959.1:0-288 GCF_001605985.2 Dendrobium catenatum | reverse complement strand
AGAAGGGTCGTGCGGGAGTCACAAGATGCTGGACCGCATGAGGAAAACTCGTGCTAGGCGATTGTGCGTGGGCTTAGTATAATTCGTGCAAAGGAGTCTGGGCGGGCTGGATGCGGGCTTCACAGCCAAGGAAGTTGGGTTGTTCGTGCTTGAGGCATGCAGAAGATTGCATAGGCTATCTGGTGAAGAATTCAAAGATGCAACAAACATTCAGGGAAGAGCCGTGTACATGTGGTCGTGGGCCGTAGCTGGAGCAGCCAGGCGGGCCAGTGTCGGGATTACAAGGTC
>NW_021471958.1:0-260 GCF_001605985.2 Dendrobium catenatum | reverse complement strand
TGGGGTTTTGGGCCGGGTTCAATATTGACACCCCTAGTCTCGGGTAGATGGAGGAAGTTCTGTTCTTGTGGTAAATATATATTTTGGTGCTATATGTACACTATGTTCTGTTGCTGGATATTGTGAGCTATAAGGGTCAGAATTATCTAAATTATATCTATTCGGAGTCATAAGGGTCTGAATTCTATAAATTATATATGTTGGGAGTATGGGTGTAAGTGAGCCGAGCCGGCTTGCGAGCTAGCTCGAGCTCGACTCAT
>NW_021471957.1:0-214 GCF_001605985.2 Dendrobium catenatum | reverse complement strand
ATTGGAATAGCTTTTCTTTTATGTAAGCTGAGATGAAACCTAAGTAGTGATTAGCTACTTAAAAGCTTCCCATACGAAAATGCGGTTCTATTTTCTTGATAATTTTAAACCTTAGCATTTTATGGTGCTCTAACATTTTGTGGTACTATACTATTTGTTTCCCAATATTTTTCTTCTACTTTATTGTAGAAGAAGATTCAGAATTTTACTTCGC
>NW_021471956.1:0-833 GCF_001605985.2 Dendrobium catenatum | reverse complement strand
TATGAGTCATTCCTAACATTTGTAGAAGATTTCAAGTGGTTTGGAGTTTATTTGGAACAAAAATAAGAAAATTACCCTAATTAAATAAATAAATAATTCCATTAAATCGTCAAACTTCCAAAATTCATAAATAATTATATAAAATTTTGAATTGAGCAAACTCAAAGGCATGGGACTTATATCTTCACAATTCACTATAAATCCAAAAGTTCACATTTGATCAAACATAATACAAAAAATGCACTAAAATCATAAAATATATAAATAATTATAGAAAACTCTAAATTGAAAAAACTTAAAGGAAGTTTACTCATATTTGGATATAGTATTTATAAAAAATATAAAATTGAAAACCTAATGTAATTCAAAAGGTCAAAAAATAGGTCAAATTTTAAATTGACACATAGAAGCTCATATAAACTTCACCAAACCTCAATTGCCACCTCGCTCGCACAACATCTCTTTGCTCTCTAGCGATTCTAAGGTGATTCTAGGGCTCCTGTTTGAGCATTTATTTTCTTAATCATGGATCATTTTTTGTGGTTGGTTTTGTTTTGTTTTACACCATTCTCAATCTATTTTCAGTTTGTCCAAAAAATTTTGTTGTTTCCTTTTACATTTTTAGTTGTTTTGGGTGATGAAGACGCCATCGTCATCGAACCCTTGGCTCATTGTGTATGTGGAAAGCAAGTATCGATCTTTTAAGGAGCTTCTTGCGGGTGGTATTTTATCATTTGGTTCTAAGATTGATTTCGTTCATAGTTCTTTTAAGGGTTTACCAGCTTTATTGCTTGACGATAAAGTTATTTCTCATCTTGTCGCTCCTTTTGCCT
>NW_021471955.1:0-895 GCF_001605985.2 Dendrobium catenatum | reverse complement strand
ATTTATAGTGCACGTGCAGAGGTACTTTGAAATAATTATAGACGCCTTCTATCTTCTTGTACGAATGTTGCAGATCCGGTGGCGTGTTGTAGCAGCTTCTGGATCAGTTGTTTGCTGCTTTGTACAGGTAGACTATCGTGCACTACTTGTTACTTTATATAGGTGAATCATAGTGCACTAATGAGCCTTCTGCCTTTTGCTTGTAAACAATTGCATTCATATAAATTCTTTGTTCATGGTCAAGTCCCTTTGCATACAAATCTTCTATCATCGACCTTAAGCACTTGTACTTGTTATAATTCTTATGCATTTTGCTTGTGGTTGAAACATTGGATGCATAATAGGTCTTCCAAGGAAGCTCGCAGAGATTTGCTTTTTTGATTTGTTGTGTATCATATAGTGTTTGCTTGCAAATAACATGTGGCATGCATACAATTCCCATGCAACCACTTGCAAGTGCTTGAATTTTCTATGTATCGACCCCCTTTGCT
Source organism: Dendrobium catenatum (assembly GCF_001605985.2). Lineage (NCBI taxonomy): Eukaryota > Viridiplantae > Streptophyta > Magnoliopsida > Asparagales > Orchidaceae > Dendrobium > Dendrobium catenatum. The sequence goes on along the minus strand of NW_021471955.1, from coordinate 404 downwards.
CATAGGGGATAAATATATTCTATGTAGTCAGTATCCTGGAATGACTTGTTAGTGATTGCACTTAACGCGGACGACCTCCTTTCATTTGCAAGGGATTAATGTATTCTTCCACAAGGGGATTGATCTTGATTTTCAGGGTATCATTGCATTCATTGTCATTACCTCCCTTTATGTTTCATTCATGTATAGATTACTATACATCTTAAATATTAGAAATCTTGGCACGAGTTATTTGTTTGTTTGCATGCTGGCTCTTGTTGCCCATAAGGGGTTTCTACATCCATCCATAAATAGTTGGTGTCAATTGAAATGATATGAGTTTGACAAGTATTTTGCATTCATCGCATGAGGTTCAAGTCTCTTCCTTTTCAAGTTTGATTCGAGTCCCTTATAGTTAAAGGTTG
>NW_021471954.1:0-215 GCF_001605985.2 Dendrobium catenatum | reverse complement strand
TGGGTTGGTCATTTGGGTTGAGAATGGATGTTTAAATCCATTAAGGGCATTTTGGTCAACCATGATTGACTCGGTAACTAGGTAAAACCAAAGAGTAAGTTTGGGTTCAATGTGTTCCTAAAGTCATTTAGGATCCATTGGAATGACATTTGGAGAAGATTTCAAAGGTTGAAAAGTTAAATCAAGTTGAGTTTAGGCCAAAAGTCCAAAAATCT
>NW_021471953.1:0-252 GCF_001605985.2 Dendrobium catenatum | reverse complement strand
TATAATATGTACATATTAACTAATATTTTAACACTTAATTATTAGTTAAATATAAGCATTTATATTTACAAAATTTATTTAATACATAACATATTTTATCCATATACATATATAATATCAACTATTTTTAATGCATATTTAACACTTGTTAATTTTTACTTTTTTTTTATTTGCATGTCATCGTCGCCTCAAAAGCTATCTAATTTTATATTTTCGCACACCAAATTTTATATTTTCACTCGTGCAAATATC
>NW_021471952.1:0-339 GCF_001605985.2 Dendrobium catenatum | reverse complement strand
GTACCCCTTAGCCACCAATCTTGCTTTATTTCTCACCACCACTCCTGAATCATTCACTTTGTTCTTAAAGACCCACTTTGTCCCAACTACACTTTGTTCCTTAGGTCTTTCCACAAGTTCCCAAACATCATTCCTAACAAATTGATTCAATTCTTCTTGCATTGCTAAAATTCAAAACTCATCAGAAAGGGCTTGGTTAATGGTGGTGGGTTTAGTCATAGAAATAAAGGCAGAGTGGTTCACCTCCTTCCTAAGTCCATGTCTAGTCTTGACTCCACTAGAAGGGTCTCCTAAGATCAAATCCTTGGGGTGACTTGTAGAGTATCTCCAATCTCTAGG
>NW_021471951.1:0-277 GCF_001605985.2 Dendrobium catenatum | reverse complement strand
TGCAGTAGATAGGGCTACTGAATTTTGTTTTCTACTAGACCATGAAACTAATGAATTTCCAATGAATACACATGTTCCAGAAGTGCTTTTCCTATACACTCTACAGCCTGCAAAGTTAGAATCTGAATAACCAATAATTTCAAATGAAGAGCTAAACTTAGGATACCAAATTCATAAGTTCTGAGTTCCCAGTAAATATCTTAAAATCCTTTTCACTGTTGTCAAATGTGATTCTTTTGTATCTGATTGAAATCTAGCACATAAGCAAACAATGAAC
>NW_021471950.1:0-418 GCF_001605985.2 Dendrobium catenatum | reverse complement strand
ACCCACTATGGAGTGGTTGTTTCGCCGTGGCCTTACTGACTCACGAAATTGCCCGTGGGGATGCCTCCAATTCGAAATGTTCGAGCATGTGGCAACGCATTGTGCTAATCTCGCCTCCTCTTTGGTAGTGCTTGCCAAATGGGGGTTCCATATGCCGCCCGTTAAATCTGGGGCCGATTTGTAGCTAATGCTCGAACTGGCCGTGAAGGACAACGCCAGTCATGGGAGACTTTACTGTTACACGGTTTATCAGGTGTGGCATTCCCGCAATGACAAATTACATGGCCTTATCTATGCTGCCAAGAACTTGTTCTATGCCAGCTTTGGAGTAATGGTGTACCTCCCAGTCCCTTGGACTGCCTTACCACAAGCTTTGGTGCACCCCCCTCCGGGATGGGTAAAGTTCAACGTGGATGCC
>NW_021471949.1:0-210 GCF_001605985.2 Dendrobium catenatum | reverse complement strand
ATTTCCTTCACTGATCATGAGCTCCATGGAACCAATTTATGGCCTCTTCTTCCATCCCAAAATCTGTAGAGGCTAGTCGGCGACAGTAGTTGTGGTGATTAACTAGGAATATTGAAAATGTCGGTGTTGCTGTGAAAAAAAAAGGCTCAGGGGTGGAAGAGCTCCTCGCAGGTTCACGGAAATTTGTCGCTCCTCCTACCGCCGGCGACT
>NW_021471948.1:0-372 GCF_001605985.2 Dendrobium catenatum | reverse complement strand
TAAATTACCAATTCACCCCCCTCTTGGTTAGCCTTGGGACAATTACGTAGGTTTAACAACCTAATCAAAACTCAACAGAGTTATGAATATGCTTACAAAAATACTCATGTTAGTTATCATGGCTTATATTACTATAAAAAAAAATACTAATATGTGAAACATATTTTAAAATAAGTGCAATATCAGAAGAATGGAGGTAACCCTTTAATGCTAAGAGGCTCAAAATTATAAAAGAAATACTAAATACATGATTTGTGTTCGTAGCTTCTTCTTTTGGGTTTGATTGGCAATTCGTGGGCAATGGGTGGAAATTCCTGATTGCGGCTCTTTAGTTTTTTATGTGAAGGAATATGCTTGCAAAACATAGAAATC
>NW_021471947.1:0-210 GCF_001605985.2 Dendrobium catenatum | reverse complement strand
AGGAAAAATAATTTCTCCATCATCGCTTCATCTTTGAAAACCTGTAAGCAAACACAAGAGTTTTAAGAAAGTTGGCAAAATTTAAATATAATGAAAAATAATAAATAAGTCATTACCAAGTTCAGCAACTTCAACAATTGGTTCGGGCGACATTTTAGCATAGGTAATGAAAATACATATAAGTTAACTCAAACATTGACTAAACAATAA
>NW_021471946.1:0-451 GCF_001605985.2 Dendrobium catenatum | reverse complement strand
TACTTTAAGAATAAGGCTAGGTGTTATTGATTTAAATACCTAAACAAAATATATTTGCAACATTGATGTTTATGTTTTTGTTTTGTTTTTTATTTTGTAAATTCTTTTGTGTGTTTTGAATGAATTTGTTTTTTAGTATAAGTTTTTGTTTTATGTTTTCTTTTTTTTTAAAATATTTAGTTTTTTTTTTCTTAAATTAAAATTAATAATTCAAAAATTGGAGAAAATCGTCCAGGATGACTTTTGGTTCGTACTGGACGATGTAAGATAAAATTGGTTTGCGTGCATTTTAACCGTTTTGAGAGCAGTTTTTTTTTTTATCGTCTGTACGATATTACAATCGTCCAGGACGAAATTTTTTCCTTTTCTCAAACTTCAGGATGATTGAATGCAGCGGTTGAGTGGATAAGACAATTTTTAATATAGATTTCGTCTGTACAAAATTTTGGTT
>NW_021471945.1:0-204 GCF_001605985.2 Dendrobium catenatum | reverse complement strand
ATTTCTGACATATGTTGATCATTTTTCAGGCTGAAATGGCTGCCAGAAAACGATATTTTTCATGTAATGAGAGTCATTTTATATTAGAAATAGAAATCAATATAAACAACATAACTTCTAATCAGTGATCAATAGCAATATAAAGGATTAGTATGTTATATCATTTTTTGTACCCATGCTAAGTTACAATACAATAGCTCTGTT
>NW_021471944.1:0-504 GCF_001605985.2 Dendrobium catenatum | reverse complement strand
CAATTAAATTCATCAACTTGGACGTCTCATGCAAACAAATTATCATCAACTTGTCTATCTTTAAATAACTGAATTAACGAATTAGTGTCATCTTATCTAATCTTTGCTTTTTTTTTTTTTCTTTCTGATTGTAGTTTTATTCATCCCTCTTAGATAATCTAATATTTTTAATACTTCCAATTTCATCGATAAAAAAGAAAAATGCTTCAATGATGCTTATCCCGACTTCTATCATTTCTTTAAGAACTAATGCTTTCTCATCACTAATATTTCTATATGATCTACGCAGATGTTGATCTGTTGGCTTAGCTAATTCATGATTGTGACTTTCTATATATTTTTGCACATTTATATTTTCATCTTCATCCACTGTAAATCTAATCATAGTCGAACAGCCAGTTCTGATATTTGATTTAAATTTTTTATTGAGAATTTAAATCAAGACCCTTTTTGAAATCAAATATTGAATAGAAAAAATCCTTAAATCTTTTTTTTTTTTTTTTT
>NW_021471943.1:0-233 GCF_001605985.2 Dendrobium catenatum | reverse complement strand
ATCCAGGTGAAGCGAAAGCCCATAGCCTCTCTCACATTCGCAAGAACTCCTCCTCCCCATTCGAAAGAAGCCCTCAACCTTCCTGATCCCAATTTGCGAAGCCAAAGCTCGTCGTCTCTTCTTTGCAGGAAATCCAAGGCCGAGCTCCCTCAGTTTCCCATCTCTCGCAAAATCGAAGTCCCAAGGAGATCCAACACTGGCCCTAGCCACTGGATCGAAGCCTTAGTTCCACC
>NW_021471942.1:0-226 GCF_001605985.2 Dendrobium catenatum | reverse complement strand
CTGCTATACAACCTCAGCCTGCTACACAGCCTCAGCCTGCTACACAGCCTCAGCCTGTTATACAGCCTCAGCCTGCTACATAGCCTCAGCCTGCTACACAACCTCAGCCTGCTACACAGCCTTTACCCACTCATGGAAGTGGTAGCCTGCAGTTTTAGTCACCAGACCTCGATTTCCTTCACCAGATCTCGGTCAGAGTACTCCTTTCTACCCATACTACACACCC
>NW_021471941.1:0-2793 GCF_001605985.2 Dendrobium catenatum | reverse complement strand
TAGGTTTAAGGGGAATTTTTAGAAAGCAAATTGGGTTTTAGATCAGACACAACCGGGAGATTTTGCCCTCATTTTGTGAGGAATTTTTTATATGAGTTCTAGTTTTCTATAGGCATAAGCCCCTATACTTAACTACCCCTCCCAATAATAGGATAGAATTTTTTATTAAGGCTAGTCATTAAGGAGGTTATGGATCATAAATCCAGTGTATAAAAGCAACTATTTTAGTGTTTGAATTTGATCTTATGAGTTGGATTTTGAAGTTTAGAATTTAGAGTTTATCACTATAAACTTAAAACTGGTGGTGGGGGAAATCAAGATTAGCCCAATCAAGATCCCATGGTTATGTCGTCCCAGGCTGTCATGTTCTCTAGTCTACATAGTCAAAGGAGGTACTCCACCCAACCTGATAGAAGGTACCTTATCAGCAGCCATGGGTTGTTTTATCTAAGAATACCTTGTAAACTTGGGTTAATGTTTCTCTAAGGGGATATATATGAATCTACCTTAGTTGACTATCAGATATACCCTATGATTCATTGCTCAATGGTTTGATGCCTTTATGAAACATATGGGCTTTGGTCGTGATCGTAATATAATGGTGTCATTTTGCAGGAAAACCACACAATCAAAGGTCACGTGCCACGTCCCTATTTGCAAGAGACAATTTGAGGATGAATCAAAGTGATAAACCAGATACAACATTCGCTCTTTGTGAGCTAAGATTAATTTTACTTTTATCGCCCTTGGTGGATGATTTTTAGTTTTAAGTTTTTAGATGATATATTTTATTTCAAGAATTTAAGCTTTTTGTTGGATTTGAGATTTGAACATTAAGATCACTTTTTTTTTGTAAGATTTTGGGGGGAATTTTATACTCAAGTAATGTCAAATCTAGTTCTTTGAAGGACGAGGATGAAACTTGAATATTAGGTCCGCGTAGCATTCTTGAATCATTGAATTTGGGATTCATATGTGATGATTGGAGCATATACAAGTTATATTTATTTTTAAAATAGAATGTTACATGAGTAAGCATTTAACCCTACGCAGCATTCTCGAAAATCGGCATTTAGAAATTTATTGCATTTGTTAGAGTACATGCAGGGATATATTTAGTTTATGAGATCATATTTAATACATAAGGGAGGCGTTTTAAAATATCTAAATATGATTTATTATGTGAGAGTTATTTTATTTAGCAAATGCCAAAAAAATTATTTAAGGTTCTACGAAGGCCTTATGTCTGCTTGCACGCATGTTGCGGATCCGATTACGTGTGTGCTGCAAATGTTTATTATATCTATTCGTGGGTTATCCATGAGTATTCGAGAGTTATAAACTTAACTTGTAGATGGGCTATCATGCTACATGTATTATCGTATGTCCTTTTATTTTTTTTCTATGACAAGACGAATTGGCCACTATCACAATTGTTGCCTTCCAAAGAGTATGTAATTATCATAATATATTTACACACATCTACTTCTAGATCTGATGAAGAAACTAATCGTATAGTTACCATATTCGAATTTGTGTTTCAAAATTAATATTTAATGGGGAATGTATATTCTTTTTGGAAGATGATTATGAGATTGTTATTATATCAGATGTTAATATATTTGAGGTTAACTACATCTAAAGAGGCTTAGCACTTTTAACACACATTCCATGTGTTCATTACATTATTTCAATTAACTTATTACAAGGCCAAGATGAATGTTATGAACTCATGTTTACGATTATTCATATACAAATATATATTCATGGAAAGTATCACATAGAGGCTATTATTATTATTATATAATTTATGTTTAATCGTATTTAAAATAAATCTTTTTGATGAGGATTCCCTTTAGTTCAATTTTAATTTTGACAGTCCTTCTAGCAACCCCTCCGTGACACCGGAGGTAAAGATACGGCACCTTGACTCTTTGTGATCGACTCAGTCCGAATGAAAATAAACGGAGTGAGGAGATTTAGGAGATGCGGGATCGAGTCTTCAATTAGTGTATGTGCTCCCTTCATTCAGATAAGGCTTCAACTGATCGAGGGCTTTCGAGGATCAAATAAAACACTAGGACTTCTTTCTAAATTGCTTCCAATTTGCGTGCCTGCTTAAAAAAATCTCATTTTCTTTTAATTGGATTTAAATGTGATTTTGATTAAATAAATATTTTATTTAATAATTTCTCAAACTTTCATAAAAAATTTATCTAAGTTCCAAATTTTTTAGAAAATTTTGGCAGCCCCCTAGGTCCCCTCGCTAGCCTAGAGTAGTTAGGAGGTATGCTCTTTTCAAGTCAACTTGGCTGGAGAGAAATGATAACCAGGTCTTCTAAGATTATCCATCGGGTGTAGGAAATTTATCTTTTGAGAGCTCTAGTTTGACCATAGAAATATTGTATATGAACACAAGTAAGATGGAATTGAACAACCCTAAGTATATAATCCCGCTTGTTCACACTCTCCATTAAGTGTCTCCCGGTAACAGGGAGACACCGCCCGATCCTTTACCCTGAGTATGATCCTCTCACAAAGACACTCTCTAGCCAGCTGAGAAACGAGCAAAGATTAAACAAGAGGAAGAATTGATCAGAAGGTAATACAACTTTCACAAGTAGAGATCTCTTACCTTAGCAATCCAAAGTGCAGCCTTCTCGCTTTAGATGGGAGTAGGAATCTCCTGTTGGAAGTTTGCTTGCCTCTATTCACTCTCTCCGTTGGCATTCTCTCATATAGCTACGTAAGATCTAAATGACAAAAAAGAGTGTTCAAGTAATGCGAAGACCT
>NW_021471940.1:0-326 GCF_001605985.2 Dendrobium catenatum | reverse complement strand
AGCATTAACCAAGTGTGCATTCTCTCTACTCATGAACAACTCCCAAAAACCCCAAAGCATAATTCCTTCAACAGATGGATGAGCATATGCTTCTCTAAGCATCACTTCCAAGTCATCAGCACGAACATACTCATTCTCTGCCGAAACATCAAGCTCAGTAAACCATATTGGAAGTCCAAGAACTCCCAATTTGTCCAATGCTTGGCTCACTATTGGCCCTACTGGTTTATCAATATGTCCTTGTACTCCTATACCTGTAACAGCTGCTCCTTGCTCCTGTAAATCTAAAATTTGTTGAATATACTTCTCAGGAGATGCACGGGTGT
>NW_021471939.1:0-658 GCF_001605985.2 Dendrobium catenatum | reverse complement strand
TCCATAACAAATAAAAAATATGGACTCAATGTTGATCATTGATATAAATATTTTATAATTGAAGATTCATGGGTTACTCCACAAATACTTATACGATTAATTATTGTCCATTATATATATATGTATATATCCACACACACACATCAATATATCTTTGACACACACCTTTCAGCTTAATAGACACCTAATCAATTGTTGTGATGCTAGATTATATGCCTTCTGAAGATAAATAAAATTCTATATCTTGCTTGCTATGCATCTCCATTTATCATCTTAATAAAAAATTGCTTTCATGCTAGTCCTTTCTATCATGAAGCTAAATTGGTTCTCCAAAATTGATGTAATATTTTTTAAATATGTCTCATTACTCTTTTCCATAGTTCCTTGTATAAGTTTGTTTTTTTTAATGATTCACAATTTTTTATATCTCCTTTATTTTAGAAAATTGATACCAAAATGCTATTTCTTCAGTCATTTAACATCCTTTTGGTTTTTAAAATCCTATTAGTTAAACTATTGGAATCTTTATAACTCTTAAAATCTCAATAAGCAACTCATTTGGAATTGATGCCTTATCTAATGCATCTTCTTAAGTGAACTCTTTTTTTTGTCAATTTATAACATATTTCATTATATTTTTCTAAAATAATTTCTTTTA
>NW_021471938.1:0-1457 GCF_001605985.2 Dendrobium catenatum | reverse complement strand
TTCCTTCCTGCTCCAAGCATTTTGTTGATTAATTAGCTTTAGTCTTTCTGTAACTTCATTCATAATTTCCTTACAAATTCCCAGATCTCCATTATTGCATCCTTATTAGTTTCAACCCCATCACGACCCAGGTCACGATCTTCAATATTCTTCTTTCCAGAGGCATTTTGTAAAACAGTTTCATTGCAATTGCTTGAATTGGGTTTAGTAAGAAGCTTTGGAAATGGCTCTGGCGATGAAGAAGCTTCAACATTCTGTAAAGATACAGAAAAACCAAATTCCTTCATATGCACAATTGCTTCATTATCAGTTAATAAACCTTTTCCTACTACTTCAGGAGCTTTCTTAGAAGGCAGAATCGATCTTCTTTCATTGATTACTAGTGGCATTCCCGTACGAAATTTTGCTTTAGAACCCTGGGCATGGCTTGGATGGATATCTCCGAATGAAGGCAGAGACGAGGAAAAAGACCGAATTTGTCCATGAGAATTGTTAATGGTAGATCGTCGAACCTCCATAGAGTCACCAGAAATAGGTGACCGGCGACCCGCCGTTGCCAGATGCAACAGTGAATAACCCGCGAACTTCAAAATTTAAAAAATAGCCGTAGAAAAATGAACTTTCTCTCAGAGCTTCTCTCTCTAGTTTCTCTCTCAATTACTGATGACAATGTTGTCTTCAATAAGAGGACCCTACCAATGATTGCCAAAGATTGCTTTAATACTGTTAAAATCTACTGTACTACAATCTTTTACTCTTGGAAATGTCTGAATGATAGTCAACATGGTCACTCTATCTTACCTTCATCTGTTGTTGCTGCTAACATTCTATCCACCGCCACAAACAGATTTCCAATGCTAGTTGACTACAGTGCTTCTCTCCGTTTGGAGTCTAGCTCTCATTGGCACCCTCCACCACTAGATTGGATCAAAATAAATATGGATGCATCCCTTTTTATTCTAATAAAGCAAGCATGGGAGGCATTATTTGGGATTATAGAGGTAGACTGCTCCTTGCTTTCGATAGACAGAGTATGCATTGGGATATCAATCAACTTAAATTGGAAGCTATTATCACTTTGAAAGACTTTTTACATGAATGGATGTTTGAATATAAGGGTGTAATAATTGAAGGAGACAACTATAATGTGATCAAATTCCTTCAATATTCTATGATGAAATCAACATACATGACTAACAGTTTGATTTTAGAGAATATGTCATTTCTCTATGACTTCAACAAGGTACTCTTCCACCATACCTCTAGAAACAATAATAAAGCCGCAGATTTGTGTTCCACTCTAGCTTTGGATAAACAATTTTGTTTTGATTCTTCCTCTTTTTTTGATATTCCTTCTTCATTGTTTTGTATTTTGAAGAAGGAATATGATAGTTGCATTGATTGATTAGTTTGTAATAGCTTTGTTTTTTTTCTTTCTCTTAATGCAATTTTTTAAT
>NW_021471937.1:0-235 GCF_001605985.2 Dendrobium catenatum | reverse complement strand
TGTGGTTGAGGGAAAAGATTCAAAGCTTTAAAGGAATGAACTTTACTTTAAAAATTCACCACCCTGAAATCAGTTTTTAGGTCTAAGTCCGCTTTTACGGCATCCTACTGACTTTCTGGCTTAAGTCTGCTCTTACGGCAGCCATTCAATCTTAAATCAGTCTTTAGATATAAGTCTTCTTTTACGGCATCCTACTGACTTTCTGGCTTAAGTCCGCTCTTACGGCAGCCAATCC
>NW_021471936.1:0-411 GCF_001605985.2 Dendrobium catenatum | reverse complement strand
GAACCTCTCCTCAGAGGAAGGAATACCAAAGAAAAGTTTGTAACAGCCCATGCAAAAAATTTGTGGCACTCAATGCAAAAAATAGAGGGTGCCAGGCCCGAACAGTAGCAATTCTTGTGCTTGTTGGCAAAACAAAGACTAGAAAGAATCTTAAATTTTTTTTTTTGTATTATTATAAATCTGCAATAAGGAGCATACATGACAAATTGTGGCATTCAGAGAGAGAGGACATTGCGGCCCTGACTGTTGGAGAGATTCACTTATTCAGTAATGTTTTTTCATTTCATTTCCAATGCTTAAAAAAAAACACATAATTCCTTATAATTTAATAATTTAGCATATCACTTCATTTTTTTTTGTCAATATCCTAGAAAGTAAAGTGGGCATTTGACATTTCATTCATATCGCAAG
>NW_021471935.1:0-262 GCF_001605985.2 Dendrobium catenatum | reverse complement strand
ATGTACCTCGTAAGATAAGATAAAAGAGAAAAATATATATAAGCGTAGATGCCATTCAGAAAAGAAATGCAGGTAAATAACAAAATTATAATTAACAAGAAATTTAAAATTAGCATTTATCAAGCATGTGTATGTAGTAAATATTGAATTAACAGAAGAAAATGTCAGCCTATCCTAAGACTAGGAGTCGTGCCCTAACCAAACCAGTCTAAGGTGTATGTAGGTTGTGTAGTTTTGGATGGATCCTATGTAGGATTATTTA
>NW_021471934.1:0-1472 GCF_001605985.2 Dendrobium catenatum | reverse complement strand
CAAATAGGTCTATGATAATAAAAAATATAAATATGATAGTGAATAGCATACAAAGGATAAATAAAAAGACAGACATAATATTCATTAATTAGTGATTTTAGATCTCTTGTGATTTAATTATATTTTTATAATTGGTATTTTATGAATTTCAGTATTGTAGATTGGATTTTTTTTAATAATGTTACCGACAACTATCATTAATTAATAATTAGGAGACAAATCTACCTTATCCCCTATTGATTTAGTAGGGCTAAGCCATTCTTCCCCTTATTGTTCACATATCAACTTAGTCCCATGGATTAAAGTAGGACTAAGTCATTTATTGATGTATTATGTTAGTTTATTGACTTAGGCTTCATTTGGGATGATTTTTTTACTGTTTCTTAAAGCATCTTTTTAGTAATAAGAAGCAGTAAAAAAATCGTTCCAAACAAAGCCTAAATCTTATGGCATGAATCATATGATGAAATATATTTTGAAAACTTTTATGTAAAAGTTTGAATGCGTTACGTGACTTAGGTTTTGTTTGAGACTATTTTCTTACAGTTTTTTAAAGCAGTTTTTAGTAGAAAAATTTCTTGAACATGAACTTTTTGTATTAAAAAGATATGCTTTTGAAATAATTAAAAAAATGTCCAAAATGAAGCATTATAAGTTATTAGCTTAATATTCGTAAATGATTATATATATAAAAATGTAAAAGTTTAAGAATAGGTTTTTGTGATTTTGTATAAATTACATAATTTTAGATTGAGTTGGTGATTATAAAAGTTGATGAATGGACGCTTAATTTGCATGAAACTATATGATAGTTTTTTGAGTTTTTATGTAAAGGAGCTAAGATAGAATTGAGAAGACAGAGATGAGAGGACAGAAGGGAAAATAAAGTATCATTTTGTTGAGTTTACACAATATTTTTTCGAATGATGAGTGTCACAAAGTTCAAACTTATTTTTAAGGTTTGATACATATATAAAATAGGATTTAATTAAAACTTTGAAAAATCAAATTCAAATAAAACTAACCTAATAGAAATTTTCAAAATTTTATTAAAAATTTATGTTAAATCATCTTAATTCTTAACACCACCTCCATGTAACCCCAATTCAAACAATAACTTGCTAATTTCCTCAAGTTTATTAAATTTCCTTTATTGTATTCATTTTGGTGTTTATTTTGATGATTTCACATTAATTTTTTGTGATTTTGAATAAATTTTGGTAAAAATTATTTGGCATTAAATAAATTTTGAAGTGTTAATTAATAGTTAGAGCTTGTTGAAAAATATAATTTTTTTAAGCTTTAACCACAATATGAGAATTTCAAGCTTGAACTCCATCCTCCTCACCCACTTTTTCATGATGGCCTTATTTGATTAAAGTAAAGAGAAAAATAAAATGAAATATGAATAATTTTTTAGTTTATAATAAATATATAATGTTTAATTTAAGTTTTTTATTTTTTTTAGAAAA
>NW_021471933.1:0-441 GCF_001605985.2 Dendrobium catenatum | reverse complement strand
AAACGACTCTATTTGTATATGTGTACGAAATGTCTTTGTACAGATGATCGTCCCGTACGAACAATATTCGTCCGGTATGAACGGTTATTACAAGGCCCATTCTTGAAATTGCTGAAAACCGTTCTAAGTCGGTTAATCATCTGGACGAAAATTTGTTCGTCTGGACGAAAATTTTACAGAGGACCAATCGTCTTGTACAATAATTAATTTTGTCTGGACGAAAAGTTTACAGAGACCAGATCATCCTGGACGATAATTAATTTCGTCTGGACGAAAATTTTACAGAAGACCAATCATCATGTACGATAATTAATTTCGTCTAAACGAAAATTTTATAGAGACCAGATCGTCCTGGACGATTATTAATTTCGTCCTAGACGAATAGGACTTAGAAAAATTTCTCAAGCCATTTCCTATTCGTTCCATGTGCTCAATAAGAGA
>NW_021471932.1:0-258 GCF_001605985.2 Dendrobium catenatum | reverse complement strand
AATGCATTGTAGGTCTCACAACCATCTCATATGATATCTATTGATTTAGAGAAAATATATTATAAAGTTTCAAGAGAAGTGCTATGGATAGTTCTTGAAAAGAAAGGAGTTAAGTGTTGCAGAGATGAGGATACTTAGGTCTACCTCTACCTTTCTTAACATAAGTTAAATCTAATACCTCAACTTTCCTTATCGGGTCATCAGAAGGCCTCTGTTTAATATGACAAAATTATATAAAGCGACTCTCTCTAATCTTAT
>NW_021471931.1:0-309 GCF_001605985.2 Dendrobium catenatum | reverse complement strand
GAGAAGCCGCCGGTATATTGTAAAACCGCCGGTGTTACCATACTAACCGCGTGAAAAAATCGCCAGTTTTTGACATTTTTCCTGTAGTGAAATTGATTTATCTTTGAAGAATAAACAAAAAAAAAAATAATCAATTGACCATATATGTACTTGCACTTGCAATAATAATCATATAACATCCACTCTTATAGTCTTATGCAGTAGTGGACCTTCATAATATGCAAATATCTAGATTTATCTATGAACAATGATTCAGTGATTTTTTTGACCTATTTTACATATATGCATGTTTAATTAACATGGTACTCA
>NW_021471930.1:0-657 GCF_001605985.2 Dendrobium catenatum | reverse complement strand
AAGAATTACATGATCCAAGCTGGTTACCTAAGATTCGCACTCAACCTTATTGTTCATGCAAGGTTCTGATAAATGGAAGAAAAAATGAATCCTTCGCTTCTTTAGTGTTATGAAAATTAGGCCAATTCTGGATTTTCTAGGGATCATATATTTTTGTGTCTTACCCTCTGTTGGCTACTGCTCCAAATGGAAAATCTAGCTTTTTTTAGGATGTGCTTGCTAGATCTTCTGCTTCTCCTCCCCCCTTCCAGTTTATTCACACATCATTTAAGGGTTGTCCCACCTTAATATTTGATGATTTGATTGTGTCTCAATTATATGCCCCCTTTTCTCTTACTCATATTGGTAATTTTGTTCTCAAGCATCCTAACATTAATGTTATTTTCAAGTTTTTCAAGAATTTGAAGCTCTCTGGTTCTTTTAATATTAGATTACTTGACCCTCATCAAGTGGTGATCCAACTTAGCAACGACTTGGATTATAGCTGGATTTTTTGAGTATTTATTATTATATTCAAGCTTGCCAAATGAGGCTCCTTAAATGGACAACTGACTTTGATTTCCATGAGGAATTGCCAATTGCTCCTATTTGGGTTTCTTTCCCTAATATGAGGCTCCATTTTTTCAATTCTCAAGTACTTTTTGGGCTTGCTTCCAT
>NW_021471929.1:0-860 GCF_001605985.2 Dendrobium catenatum | reverse complement strand
GTTTGTCTAAGGGGACAAATTTAAATTCACCTTAGCTGACAGAGAGCTTTGTGCCATATCGATCATATCCTATTGATTCATATCTCAAGGATTTGATGCCAATAAGGAGCGTATTAGCTCTGGCCGTAACCGGTATATCGTGGTGCCATTTGGCGGCAAAACCACTCGGTTCAGAGGGCCCCGGGTCATCATAACAGTTTATCCTGCGGTGCCATTTGGCGGCAGACCGCCGGTTAGAGGACACGTACCACGTCCTTACTGGCAGGAGATTGTTTGACAATGAATCCTAGTGATATTTTCGACTAGGCATTTGGTTCTTTGTGAGCTAAAGTAATTTTTAAATTTGTCCACCTCGACAAACTGTTGCGGAGGGTGGATGGATTTTGAGTGATTGATGGATTGACTTCAGTTTTAAATATCTGGACTTTAGGATTTCTGGAATTTGGATTTTGAATTGACTTTTGGGAGGTATTTAAAAATATTTGTGAACCCCTCCGGTTGAGATCTTCGTTCAACACGACAATCATCGGGGTGTTTGGGGTCATTTCCATTTGATTGATGGAACCTTGTCGACTCTGTCTGGCTGTCGACAGAGGATCGGGTTTCTCGTAAGCTTCATGCCTTTGTTCATGAATTTACTTGATTTTAGACCTTGAAGGCCGAATATGAATGCATAAAATAAATATTCCGGTCAACTCCGTAACTGCATATTTATTCGATATCTTGAACCCTGTCTACTCCTATTTCTCTATTTAGGAGGATCGGATTTCGTAGGCTTCATGCCTTTGTTCATGAATTTACTTGATTTTAGACCTTGAAGGCTGAATATGAATGCATAAAATAAATATTCCGGTCAACTC
>NW_021471928.1:0-452 GCF_001605985.2 Dendrobium catenatum | reverse complement strand
GCTCACGACTTTCCTCATTACCTAGTCTGTGTCACTAGGGCGATGTACAGTTGAGCATCTAGTAGGAAGGGGGTGTCGCGAAAGCCCCGTCTGGGGTCTTGGTCCTGTCATGCCGCTGGGAATGATGTTGCAATTTATGTCCTCTAGGCAATGAACCTGGTGAAATTGGAAGCAAGAAATCTCAAAATAATGTGTCGACTCTTTCCTTTATTCTTTTTCACACAAATAAAATCAAAGAACTCCATTCTTGCGAAATATTATCCTTCTCGGTTGTTTCACTTTCACCACAGTCTTTCTAGAACATTTTTTATGATTGATCTCTTGCTTTTTGCAAGACTTCTTCTCTCCACTTCTTAGGTGTCCACTGCGGTTCGAAATGAAATGAGCTGGCTTCTTCTGATTTAAGTGAGGACTTTACTAATCTTTGTCATTTCATTCCGTACCGGATAGAG
>NW_021471927.1:0-590 GCF_001605985.2 Dendrobium catenatum | reverse complement strand
ATATTACTTATCTTAAGTACGATTATGATTTCTTGTTATGACTATAAGTATATATGAATCAATGGTCATTTGGCCTCTCAAATGGCCTTGTGAAGTGTCTAGTTATACTTCTAGGTGGTTAATTTAGATCTTTTTTGAACTCAAATCAATGAGTTCATTATATTATTGGGCTTATCTCATCAAAATATTCATTTCGGCAAGAAGTAGGCCGAAAATAGAGTTTGGATGACCTTAAGTTAGTTATGTAATTTATGATTCAAATATTTGGATGGTCTTAGATGTAAGAATTTCTTCAAGATTCATTCTTGATTGGATAAATTTTCTAGTAACATATTAAAAATATTTCTAAGGAAAGATTAATTATGGGACTAATAATTAATGGTGGAATGAGGATTCTAATTGAGAATGGGTGAAAAAGTTTACTTAAAATTTAGGGGATAATTTAGGCGTAAAACCTTAATATTATACACATGCACGCGCACACACGTCATAAAATTCACTTGATAAAGAATGAATCTCAACGCATATTTGAAATAAAAAGTTTTTTTTTAACTATATTTAAGAACATATGAAATTTGGTTTAAGGAAAC
>NW_021471926.1:0-264 GCF_001605985.2 Dendrobium catenatum | reverse complement strand
TCATCAAATACCATGAGTTTTTAGTTATACTTCATGGAAAAGTTTCATGCCTTAGTTTATGAACCTAAAGCTTCGTTTGAGATAGCTTTTTAAAGTAGTTTAAATTTTGTATAAAAAAGTTGTTTTAAAAAGACAATAAGAAAGAAGTCTCAAATTAAGCCTAAGTCTTTCTTAATGTTTTTTAAAACAATTTTTTAATACAAAAATTTTAATTTATGTATTAAAAACCTGCTTCAAGAAGCTGCAAGAAAATTGTTCCAAATG
>NW_021471925.1:0-267 GCF_001605985.2 Dendrobium catenatum | reverse complement strand
GTTGAATGATCACAACTAAGTGGCATTTATGATAAATTTCTATCCCATGGGAGTCAACCCTTGAATTAATTTGGGATGATGTATTATGATGTGGGAACTATCTCTGGAATCTAAAAGGGACACCACTAGAATCTTATATGTTAGATGGATGATTATGATCTACATATAAGATTTATGACAATAACATCAATTACTTATGTAGGTGATATTATGAGAACTCTTAAGGACTCTGAAATAAAAATCTTAAATTATGTGATATTTTTGGTG
>NW_021471924.1:0-415 GCF_001605985.2 Dendrobium catenatum | reverse complement strand
GGAATAAAATGGCTATACTTGCTCAACCGATCCACTATTACCATGATGACCGTATACCCCTCAAACTTGGGTAATCCCTCAATGAAATCCACAGTGACTTCCTCCCAAATCTTGTTTGGAAGCACTAAGGGCTGCAACAAACCATTAGGGGCACAAGCCTGATACTTGTTCCGTTGACAAATATCACATGTGCTCACCATGTCCTCGACATCACTTCTTAACCCCTTCCAAAAAAATTCGGCTTTCACCCGCCGATAGGTCTTTTCCACCCCTGAATGTCCCCCAACACGGCTGTCGTGGTACTCCCGTAGAAGAATGGAGACGAATGCTGAATTACGGTGTAGTACCAATCTCCCCTTGTATAACAAAAGAGAGTTCTTCAGGTGATACCCTTTGAACCCTCCTTCTCCCTTCT
>NW_021471923.1:0-537 GCF_001605985.2 Dendrobium catenatum | reverse complement strand
TTTATTGCAATTATGATTATCCCAGACTAAGCAAGAGCTAGAGGATTCCAGAATAGGTATGGTGAGAATCCTGTCCCGGAGATATGGTGCAACAAAACCTAGAATGGACCAATTTTTATCCTTAATGAAATCCAATAGCTTAGCGTGAGGATTAGTTGCATTCATCAAAGAGGTCCCATCAGAAGCGTTATCTATGGTTTCATTATAAAACCAGTGGTCCCAATGTAAAGAGATAGGAGCAGCGGGAGTGATATTAAAGTTATATTTAGCCCTTGCAGTGACAGCCGTTCTGCAAACTGATTTCCAAAAAGTGGAAGAAATGGTGGAGAGTGGACAACAAGGAGAAATATATCTACTTAATAACCAAATGGATAAAGGAGATCTAGCATTATACACCCTGAGAATAAGAGAGCAGTTGAAAGCAAATTGAGCAGCCGACAAAGAGGATAGCCCCAACCCACCAAATTGCTTGGGAGTGCATACTTTTTCCCAAGAGACCACATGAATTTTCTTTACAGCATTCAAGTCACCAAAGAA
>NW_021471922.1:0-279 GCF_001605985.2 Dendrobium catenatum | reverse complement strand
GGATATTATATGGCGTGAGCTGGAGTTGTTGCAAGGTGGCAGTGGGTGGGAGTTTGGATTAATTATTGAGGCTGAATTTGAGATCTTGATTTGTCGTCATTTTAGGATTTCTACAGTTTCAAACTAAAAATATAAAATTCTCCATAAGGACAGAATTTCTTGGAAGGCTTATCCATTGGCTAATATGTCTGCTGAAAATCAACCTTCCTAACACAAGATTCATGATCTTTTTTGACCCCACACATAATGTATTATTGATGCGGACATCAGCACGAAAAT
>NW_021471921.1:0-340 GCF_001605985.2 Dendrobium catenatum | reverse complement strand
GGGACATTAACTTAGGTTTAACAACCTATTCACTAGACATAACAAGTGGTATCAGAGCTTTGTTTCAAAATCATAAGTTTAAACTATTTTTTGATTAACATAGATGGCTACATTTGGAGTCCAAAATACACCTGAGGGTTACTCTATTACTAGACCTCCACTGTTTGACAATATACCTTTATATTTTTGGAAAACACGCATGTCTACTTTCTTACAGTCACTTGATTATCGTATGTGGATCTTAGTCCAGGAAGGTCATACAAAACCAACTAGATTAGTTGATGGAGTTTGGGTAAAAACACATTTTACAGATTGGACTATAGAAGAATGTGACTTAGCA
>NW_021471920.1:0-425 GCF_001605985.2 Dendrobium catenatum | reverse complement strand
AGATTGTTTCTGGAAACAAGGTTGAAGATGAAATCCATAAGCCCAACAGCAATTTGAATTCAAATTTGGAATTCAAAATTTCGGGATTTGTGGAGGAAAGATTGGAAGTAAGAGCTGAAGTTGATGCTGAAATTCAAGATATTATGGCTGAAACCGAGAATGCTAACTGCTATAATTCGGGATTTCAAACTTCAAAATTTGAAATCCCACATATCTTGGAGGTAGTTAAGGTTGTTGAGGAGTCAAATCATGATTTTTCTACAACAAATTCAAATGGAATAAATGCTGTTAGTCCAACGTGTATGCCTAAGATAGCTGAAGATTTGAACATTCAAAACCCACAAACGATGGAGACGGTCATGGAGAAGGTTGAGAAAGAGAAAATTTTGGTTTTGACTCCTAAGGCTGCAACTTATGCTGAAAAG
>NW_021471919.1:0-259 GCF_001605985.2 Dendrobium catenatum | reverse complement strand
GAGGCAAAGAAGGAAGATGAACGCTGAGCTCCGAGCTCAGCATCAACAACTCCCGATCCATCCTTCCAATCTGTCGGCCCAAGAGCCTGAGGCCAACGTTCCTACCCGGAACAAGTTTTCTGATTTGAAGTGGATCAAAAGAAACAGCTCTACTGGAGAGCTGAAGAAGTCTTTCTGGGAGCAACGACAGGAGGTCCCAGCTCCTCCAAAGAGAAAGGAACCTGAAACTCTCTCAGCCCGGGTCTATCGGGTCCTGAAG
>NW_021471918.1:0-223 GCF_001605985.2 Dendrobium catenatum | reverse complement strand
AACAGTAAAGGACTAACAGAAATTAAAGCTAAGAAAGGAAATGTTTCATTTATGAAGAAGATCAATTATGGGATGCCTTTGTACAATATATAGTTATGTATATATAGGTGAAGTGGTACAGCTATAGTGTACGTGTTTAGGGTTTTTTTAGGGTTTAGGATTTTTATTTTTATTTTATTTTTATTTTTATTTTTTTAGAACTTTAGAAGATTTTAAAGTTTTT
>NW_021471917.1:0-203 GCF_001605985.2 Dendrobium catenatum | reverse complement strand
TCATCAATATGCAACTGACAAACCCTGAATCAGAGGCCATTTGATAAGGTTTTGAAGTGTTTGAAAATTCAGTGGAAAAGGCTTTTAGGACAAAGCCTTTGGACTTGAAGTTTGAATCTGGATTTTTGAATTTGGGCTGGATTTTGGGTTTGAATGATTGAACTTAAGCTATTTAATTCATTTATGATCATTTGAATGATCAT
>NW_021471916.1:0-305 GCF_001605985.2 Dendrobium catenatum | reverse complement strand
TCAGCAAATTGGTGAGAGAAGTGGGAGAGAACATTTTTCCATAGAGAGATCTTTCATACATTGATTTGCAAACCTTTTGTGAGATTTTTCTACATGTGTTCACTTAATATTATATTCTGCATTTTTTTCTCCTCCGAATTTGCATTTGTAGTTGTTAAGAGAGCTTGTAATCTACATTTTTAAGGGATCATTAAGAATCAAAAAATTTATGTTGACTTTATTTACTAATCAGTGGAATAGAGTAGCAAATTAAACTTAGAGAGGAATAAAGATGTATCCGATACCTATTAGGAGAGGGGTTTCTT
>NW_021471915.1:0-408 GCF_001605985.2 Dendrobium catenatum | reverse complement strand
TGACTCAACCCTAAACCTACGCAATCCTGAACTGGCCTCGTCTATTCGTCCGATCTTCGATTCCTGAAAGTTAGAAGAAATAAGTAGTCCAAGAGAATCAATAGTGTTTGTCAATCATCAAAACACGGGTCATGAAATAGGTTTGCAACAATCTCCCCCTTTTTGATGATGACAAAACACTACGAAAACGATTAGCAGTAAAAGTTTAGGATCGACAAAAAAGAATATCATAAACTTCTCCCCCTTCTGACATATTAAAAAGGAGGGAACAAAAGCACAAAAGCAAATCACAAAACCCTTTTTTTTTGCCAAGGCATAAAAATGATATAGTATTCTATGTGATTGATTTAAAAACTTGTGAGTTAATGTGTCAATAATCTCATCAATCCATAGAATAGTAGAATATCC
>NW_021471914.1:0-230 GCF_001605985.2 Dendrobium catenatum | reverse complement strand
TGCTATCATGTTCATGCCTTGATTAAAAAAAAAACAAACAAACAAAAAAAAGGGGGTCTCTTCGTTCTGCTTTCTTGAATCCTCCTTTTTGATATGTCAAAAGGGGGAGAAGTTTATGAGGTTCTTTCTTACATCAAACCTGAATTTTTTTCACATCTATTTTTGTAGTGGTTTGCCATCATCAAAAAGGGTGAGATTGTTGCAAACTATTTTCATGGCTTATGTTTTGA
>NW_021471913.1:0-251 GCF_001605985.2 Dendrobium catenatum | reverse complement strand
GGAGAAGACAACCACACCGTTCGGACGCTCCTCCGGATTCTCTCGGACGTTCGGCTCTTAGCGGGAGTGGCGACTTTGGCCATCCTCTCGGATCAGAAGTTCCGATTGTGCTTCGACTTCGTCTCGTCCGTCCAAGCGTACACGGGTCGGCACGATCAAGTCCGAGCTTCTTTTTCTCTTCCTCCTTCGAGGATCTAGGATCGTTCTCCGACGGCAATTAAGGCCGTTGGCTCTGATACCATGTTAAAACT
>NW_021471912.1:0-1353 GCF_001605985.2 Dendrobium catenatum | reverse complement strand
AATTCATAGAGGGGCCTACACATTAATTTAAAAAAAGATTACATGTTGTTAGAGGATCAAATGCTCATTAAAACAAAAAAGAAATACATCTAGAAAGTAAAAGAAATCTTACTGAGCCAATAATCCTATATAGATACAACAATCAAAAGAAAAAAAAAATCTATAAAGGGACAACAAAAAATACCATAGGAAAGCAATCTAGCATGCAATCCATGATGACATCTAGCATAGGGAGTGAAACCTGCAACCAGAAAGAGCAACAAAAGAACACTACAAAGACCACAATGAATACCTGACATGAAGCCAAAAATAAAATAGAGAATAGAGTGGAACCACAACAAACCAAGATGGAAGAAGCACCAATAGCTAAGAATTAAGTTGACTAGATCACTGAGATTTGCCCATAGAATTTTTAAAATTGAGTAATATTGCTTTTGTTTTTCTTTTCTTTTTTTTTTCGTTTCCAAGCCAAGGAATAAGCTATCCACCTGCACTCACTTAAATCATCCTCCTCTAGGGATTTATAGTGATCCCAAAAGGAAGGAAACTCTTCCATTTCCACATGTTGTATGTACCCGATTTTGTCCTAACCAAGCCATACTCTACCGAGAAAACATTTGGTAATGTCTAACTCAATCAAAACACGAGCAACAGAGGGCCTTGAGCCTATAGAGGTAGCATAATCAGTTTTTAATGGGCGACCAAACAAAGACCCCAAACTATGTGATATTCGGGGGGGGTGAAAGATGGGGATGAAGGTTAGGAAAAGAAATCCAAGTCAGGATGATGGGAGATTCCACATCAACGTAAAAAAATTGTGACAATTTATATAATAGCTATTAACAAAATAAGATCGATGAGAGAACACTCTATTATAATCCAAATCCTTAATCAACTTAATAAAAACATGTGTTGGATTTAATAGTGTAACAAAAAATTTGCTAATAAGATTGAGATTGAAGAATACTTTACAAATAGAATCAAGTGCGAATCTACAACCTAGAAATTTTCCAACCAATGAAAATTTCAATGGTACCACAAGTGCAAGGATCTCCACCTCCAAAATACATACCAAAGGTAAGCCATGAGTGGTAGAGGTTTTGAGATCAGGGAAAGCCACCACAGGGGAAGCCCTAGATAGAGCATCAAGAAGTGAGTGAGATTTTTTCAGTCCATCCAGAAAGTCATAATTGTTCAACCAGTTTATTTCCATACAAGTCACAAAAAGCTATAGGTGAACAAATCAAATAAACAACCATAAAATCTTACTAGAAAGACGAAGAAAAGAAGCAAAGTAGTAGCACTAAAGGAAAACCCCTTATTACCGGCGGACAAAATCTGCTGGCAAAATTA
>NW_021471911.1:0-3291 GCF_001605985.2 Dendrobium catenatum | reverse complement strand
ATTTTCTGTTGTTGATTCTCTTGAGGCGGTGCATACACAATGAAAAATATGAAATGTAATTTTTTGGTCTTATTGATTATGTAGAAGTGACATGCATGAATGGGCATGCTAATTTTGTTTAAAAAGCAAATTATATAAGTATTTAAAGTTGTAGTTGATTTGATTAATTTCAATAATGTATTGGCAACCCATAACTATGCATGTAAAGAAAAGAAAGCATGCGAGAAGATAAAGTGTGAGGAATGAAATGTAAAGTTAAGGATGTTTTGATTGGCGTATTGGAGGTGCAAAGTGAAAACCAGTCTAAGTATCTCGATATAGTCATTGGATTATCCTATCCTAAAGGATATTTTTCTCAAAATAGGGAACCTCTTAGACCATACCTTACGTTTCTCGTAGCTTAGCGGAGGACCACCCCTATTGTAGTTGAAATTTGAACGCCATAGCATTCATTAACCTTATCCGTACCTTTAATTATGTCTGATTGTACCTTACATTTTAAGATGGAGTCTTTCTCTTTCTAACAAACCATACTGTAACTTATGATTGACACCACGTCAAATGTGTTGTAAAGTACCTACGGAGAATTCTATTTTCATTTGAAGTATATGACATTTTGTTAAAGAATATTTCTTTTTGACTGTCATTTGAACGGTGTGTTTTGTTTTGTTATCTTGTAATTGTTCCCCAACTTAATAGAAATTTAATCTTTGTGCTCACGCTTATTTTCCTTCATATTCTTATTGTTAGGTTAACAAAGTAGATATAAAATATGACAAAGTATCGAAACAAGTCGATGTACATGCATTGAAAGAGACACTTTGGACAAGCATACGCTCATCAGCTGAGATGTTTGATCTGGTAAAGTCTTTTCTCTCTCCTTTTTTCCCTTCGTTTTCTGTTTTGTCTTGAGTGGCTGCAAAAGCATTTGCATCCATATCTATATTAACGTTATGTTCGCATATCTATGATTGCATCCTTATTTTTTGAGTGGTTATACTATGAATGGCTTTGGGCTTCGTTTGGAATGATTTAAATTTTTTTACTAAAACTTTGTTTAAAAAAACAATAAAAAATTCGTCCCAAAGAAAATCTTAATCTCGATGCTTAGCTTATTTATCAAAAAACTAATTAGTAGAAACACAATAGAACAAGCACATTTGGTTTTCTAGAGTGTGGATTCTGTTTTAAATAACCAAAGGTATTTGAAAGTGTGCAGTTGCAATGATTATACTCGGTCAGGCTGCTTCATGGTTTTAGGTGCACTGGATATGATGATAAACAGATATTTAATGAATACACAGATTTTTACCTGACACTTTTTTATCCTGTCTCGGCTTAAGATCAACCTAGGTTAGTCATCCCAGCTCATTGATTCAATAGGATTGGTGATCGCATCATACACTCTCGTCTTGGTTAATCTCAAAGCTGCAGTTTTGTTGCACTCGGATTTTCCATCCTTCTTACAATCCCATTGGATCTGAAATGATTGGCTGATCTTAATTTTTGATCCTCCTACGTTAAGGGTTCGATCCTCCAATGATCTCACCTAGCTTATTTGAATAGCCTCAAGCTTTTCTAGCCGACCTGATTATTGTCCTTCACATCTCTAGTAGTTGATCTTGCGTGGCTAACACCTGGCAACCTCTAACACAACACAACACAACAACCTCATGACATTTTACTACATCGATTGTGTGTTTCTTCATCCATTTACCGCCTGCTGGCTAATATCTCATTTTATTGGATACTTGTAGTTGTGCAAATGCTATGCATAGGTTGATTTAGGATCAACTTAGGTTATTTTGAATACCCTAGGATCTCCAAGTACCCTCTTAGTCATTATTGTCTTTCTTTTTTTGTTTTGTAACCTCTCGTCGGTTTAAAAAATCACGAGAGACTCATATTGCACAATCTTATAACTTCATTCTTAGATAAAAATTTTCTCTGTACCCTACATTAGATGTATGTCTCTAGGACAAATCATTTAAAATTTGATGCTTTTGTGTTGGGTTGATTTTATATTGATTGCGCATCTCTCCTTCTCGTACTTAAATTTCAAACATGTACAATTCATGTGCCCTAGCCTGAACATCTTGAGGCCAATTACAATTTCATATTCATCACTTGTGATGAAAACTATAGGAAAAATATGATCATAAAACCATGCATATACAGGATCTTGATTGTATTGAATTTGAAATCAATCACATATTCAATCCCTAACAACACTTAGATAAAAGGAGAAAATAGAAAGAAAAAAGTTACAAATAAAAAAAAAAAGATCAAGCATTTACTTGTACAAGGGATGCCCTCTCATTTAGATCGTCATTTATCTCACATGAACAAAGGAGTTTGCTCTCCGCAGTATCGATAGTAGCATATTTAACTAGAACTTCTGATGTAGAACGGGTAGAAGGAGAAGTAGTGGCAAGAACGAGCTCCAAGCGCCCTCCCAAAAAGCTGAATTAAATCCTTAAGGGAATTTGAAAATGCTTCAGATTTTATTGTCTTTTCTCTCAGAAATCTGTGGGATTTCCTGCTCCCAAATACCCTTCTAGAAATCTGGAATTAGCTTCAGATTTTTTTATTCAAAACCTGAGAGAAAATTGACAGCAAGCTGCAGTCTTCAAAACGTGCAAGGAGCAAAGAAAACACTTTGCTGGAATTTTCTGGCCAGCAAGGGAAAAGCTGTCTAGTAAGCATGACAGTGAATATTCCTGCTGAAATTTGAGGATAGCAGAGAAGAATTTTGCCTATAGGAATTCTGGACAGCAAATTTAGACTTCCAACGGTGCAGGACAGAAGGTTCCACTATTCAAACAGCAGTTTTTGAGCCTTCAAGTGCTTAGGATGCAAAGCCAATGGCTGAGATTTCGGCTGCAGCATTAGGGAGTAGGAAAATCTATGATTTGTGGAGTTTTGGAGAGGTTTAGTGCAGGAAATCCAGTGGGAAAACCTTGAAGAATTTCAGCCAGTAAGGCGAGACGGGAATATGGGGGAGCAATTAATGCACAGGTATTTTCCTTATTCCCCTCTCAGCTTTGGGAAAGTGATTAAAGCCTGAGCTTTGAATATTTCGGCTGGAGCAATTAGGGAGAAAAGGAAATAGATATGAAATAATGCCAAGGAGATTGATGGGCTTAATTTGAAAATAGATTTCAAATTAAGAGGTCATTAATGCTTAATTGGGGAATTAATTTGGATTGATTGGATTGGAGAGAGAAGAGGGGGAGAGGAAATTAAGGAGTAACTAATGCTAATTCAAATTCAAATTTTGAATTTGAATTG
>NW_021471910.1:0-398 GCF_001605985.2 Dendrobium catenatum | reverse complement strand
ATCATTCATCTATGACATAATATTTTCAACTATACTTTGAATGCTCGACTTCAGCTTATTTAAAGTTATATTGGATCACTTTTTATGTCGATAGGTTCGTCTGTATGTTTAGTTTATCTATTAGTTTTTTTGTAGTTAGTTTGAATGATTTTAAATTTGATTAAAAATGTATCATTTAAATATTAATTTGAGATTTATGTTGGATAGGATAAATATTCTGATGACATAATAATTTTTTCTTTATTATTATGAATTTCCATTGAGAGTTTGAGCCAATAAGAATATATGATTTATGAATCACACGACTAACTCTTTTAAAGGCTTTAATATATCTCTGGAACTTATCCTGTGCTTCTTTGGACATCGGCTCCATAAATTGATTGAATCTTATATCTTAA
>NW_021471909.1:0-428 GCF_001605985.2 Dendrobium catenatum | reverse complement strand
CTACCAGACCTAGGACCAAACCTCCATTTCCAGGTGGACGTCCGCCAGGCTTTTAGGAGAAGCGCTGGTAACCATGGGTGATGGCCACTCGCATGGCCATAAACATGCAAACAGTGTAAAATAAACATGCAAATGCATACAAATGACATACAGACTGGGTTGACTCGATTTACTGGAATTCTAACAGTTATGCAGTTTAAAATAAAAGACAGTCAATCCAGAATTAAATCAATAAACCAGAGCCAAAACATCGAGAATCCAAAATAAATATAAAAAGGGAGAATTGAATGTAATGCTTATAAAGAAATCGAATATGATTTTGAACGGACTCGGAAAGAATTCTAAGTGACTAAAACATACAAAATGACATACAAAATGTAAGACTACAAATGGGCGGCATAACCCCTACCAGACCTAGGACCAAACCT
>NW_021471908.1:0-362 GCF_001605985.2 Dendrobium catenatum | reverse complement strand
CATGAGCCATCTTGATTTGATTATATCCAGATGAACCGTCCATAAAAGAGAAAATTGCATGCTCTAGGAGAACTAAATGCAACATGATAAAATTTTCTCTGAAAATTTTAACTTTTGCATGAGTTATTATAGAACAACGAGTATATTTAAGCATCCTTTATAGTGAAAGCACTAAGGAATATCAAATACTCATAATGATTGAGAAAAGTTTGATTTTCATCAGAAAGTGAAGCTTTATTTTTCATTTGATAATTCTCTTATAATATTTGAAAGTGATCGTTTAAGTTTTAATCATCTTAACCCAATGAAAATGACAGATGGGAATAGATTCAAAAACTCAACGAAGAATTGGTTGACTCCTC
>NW_021471907.1:0-287 GCF_001605985.2 Dendrobium catenatum | reverse complement strand
CGCAGTCAAACAATAGTGGTTGGTGGATCATAGTTAGGCAATTGTATCCGTAGACCGTAGTTGGGTGACAATGATTGAAGGATCATAATCGGGCGATAATGATTGGAGGATTTTAATTGGCTAGTAGTGGTTAGGCAATGGCGGTTGAGCATCGATGACTGAATAAACATTAGTTGGTTGATGTGGTCGGAGGACTAGTCGGGTGACAATTGTTAGAGGATCATAATAGGACAATGATGGTTGAAGGTTATAGTTTCAATACAATGGTTGAACTATGATTGTCAAAT
>NW_021471906.1:0-240 GCF_001605985.2 Dendrobium catenatum | reverse complement strand
GAGTCCGGGGATCTCTCTAGAGCTCTCTCCAGAAATTTCAAGTCTTAAGACGGTCTCTAGAGAGAGCAAGAGCAAAAAGTCCAAAACAAGATCTAATTTTTGATATTTAAACCTCCTAACCCTATCGTCAACGGCTCTGATCGAATTCTATGGTGATTTGGAGGGAAAAGGGGCGGTTTAGGCCGTGGTTTTCCATTCAAATCCAAAGGAGAGGAGTTAATGCATTTAATGGCTCTTAAT
>NW_021471905.1:0-620 GCF_001605985.2 Dendrobium catenatum | reverse complement strand
AAGCATAAAATTAAGCTAAGTGTTGTAAAGATGAGGATATTTAGGTGGATAAGTGGTTTTATTCTTAGAGACAATGCAAAACAAGTATATATGGGGAAAGGTTGGAATAGCTCCAATGGCAAATAAGATTAGAAAGAGTAGCCTTAGATGGTTTGGTCACATAAAACGTCAGTCTTCCATAGACCCTATTAGGAGAGTAGATGTATTACAGTATTGATTTGACCTATATTAAGAAAGATAGAGGGAGACCTAAAAGAGCTTGGTAAGAATATATTAGAAATGAAATTTTTATATAAGACACAATGAAGAAAAAAGATTTATGTAACCGATCCCACATAGTCGAATAAATGCTTGATATTGTTGTATATTTGGGAAAGTTTGAAGCTAGCTATGCTGACCTAAATGATGGAAAGAGCAATTTTTATTAATTCCAAACATACATAAAATAGGTATCACATGGGCAACATAAATAATATTTAGATTTTTCTTTTAAAAAATTACACATTAATGTATGTAAATATATTAAGAATTATATTAGAAGAATAACAAATAGAAGTGAAAATAAAATTAAGATAGATAAAACAGGAAATTATGTAGGAGTTAAAATAGGAAATTAATTA
>NW_021471904.1:0-353 GCF_001605985.2 Dendrobium catenatum | reverse complement strand
GTATAGTTATGGTATTGTATGGTTTTAGTATAGTATAGTATAATAAATTTATAGTATAGTATAATTTAGTTATAGTATGGTATAATATAGTTATAGTATAGAATAATGTAATATAGTAGTAGTTTAGTATAGTATAGTATAGTTGTACTATAGTACAATATAGTATAGTGATAGTATAATATATGTAGAATAGTTGTAGTAAAGTATAGTTATAGTATAGTATAATATAAGAAAATGAGATTCTTACACTGATTTCAAAGGTTGGTGTTTTTTGTCTTTGTGTGATGCCCTTCATATTATCACGCATTCACTATTAGGGAGGTGGTGTCCAGGAATTGTGTTGATAGTGCAGG
>NW_021471903.1:0-292 GCF_001605985.2 Dendrobium catenatum | reverse complement strand
TCGTACGATTTTTGAATTTTCTGAAATAAGATGATTTAACTATTTGATGTGTTTGTGCTATCAGAAGAGAGCTATAAGGGGCCGGAATCCTATGTGATTCCATTGTCTGGGTCAGGGAATTCTGAATATAAAAAGAGCCCTGAAATCTGAAAATAAGTTCTGTTCCAGAACCTCTGATATCTGTTATATTCTGGTGCTATAAGCACAACGGGAGACATAAGGGGCCAGAATCCATTGAGATTCTATCTGTGTCAGGGATGGGAGGCATAAGGGGCCAGAATCCGTTGAGATT
>NW_021471902.1:0-207 GCF_001605985.2 Dendrobium catenatum | reverse complement strand
GTGGAGGGGGATTCCACATGGTTGCTCCTGCAGGCTTGCACCTTAATACCGTTGGATTCAAGGCTTGTCTCGAGGTAAGTTCACCAAAGAAGAAGTTCTCTTTGGTGTCAAAGGACCCGACGACTCTTCCGCACCAGAAAGGCGAAAAGTGATTTTGTAAGGGCTTCTCCATCTAGCTGTGGGGGCTAAAGGAGAGACACTTAATTA
>NW_021471901.1:0-262 GCF_001605985.2 Dendrobium catenatum | reverse complement strand
AATGGCGTTCGATTGGAGCAGCCGCACAGCATTTTGGAGTTTTGCGTTATTTTGCCGTGAAAAATAGAGTTATCGGTTGGAGATGCCCTTAAGAGCCGCTGTGACTTGAAGGGATTCGAACAAAAGTCGAGGTGTTCCCCATCATACTCGTCTAT
Source organism: Dendrobium catenatum (assembly GCF_001605985.2). Lineage (NCBI taxonomy): Eukaryota > Viridiplantae > Streptophyta > Magnoliopsida > Asparagales > Orchidaceae > Dendrobium > Dendrobium catenatum. The sequence continues at coordinate 107 of NW_021471901.1, read as the reverse complement.
CAACCAAGCTAAATAACGGCGGGTCATTTACGAATATAAGATTAGATCAGTATGCTTTCATTAAAATTTCATTTGATTCAATTTTATATTATATATATATATATATA
>NW_021471900.1:0-283 GCF_001605985.2 Dendrobium catenatum | reverse complement strand
GATGAAGCTCACAGGAGGAACACATTATGTCTGAAAATTTAGAAAAAATAAAAAAAAAAAATTTTTTTGATGACGGATCAAATAAATATCATACCAATGAAAAAAATCAAATAAAGTATTTGCCAACAATTTAATTGTTACGTATTGATGCTAAAAACATGAATAATAATAATAATATTTCTTTTGCTTGAGATTTATGAGTGAAGTAGTGTCGCATTTAAGGGTCTAAGTGTGTCGAGCAAACTTATGAGTTGGTTTGGGCTTGACTTAATAAATAGCTTAT
>NW_021471899.1:0-302 GCF_001605985.2 Dendrobium catenatum | reverse complement strand
ACACGCTTTTCTCTAGCATGGTGGGATGGGAACCCGATGCAACGCATACGACGAGATCGGGATATTCATAAGTACCCGCTTGCGGGGAAACAATTGTTTTTTCATTCATAAGTACCCGCTGGCGGGGAAACAACTGTTTCTCTTTTGCAACAGGTACCGAAGACCCGTACACACCTTTCTCTGACGTGGTGGGGATAAAAAACTTTACACGGTCGCGGTGTCCTTGAAAGAGGGCACCTACCGTACACACTTTTCTCTAGCGTGGCGGAAGGCTCAGTTTTTCGTAGTTTTCCCCTAAACAG
>NW_021471898.1:0-255 GCF_001605985.2 Dendrobium catenatum | reverse complement strand
AATGAAAGGTAGTCTTCCATTTATTCCATAGAGTTCTAAAATACATTGATAGGATGATTATGAAGTTTGTAATGATTTTCTAAATATTTGATTCTAATAATATGTCATACATTTGAAAAAATCATTTGGGATTAAGATTGAGCTCTAAAAATTCACCAAAAATAAGAGAAGATATCCCAAATATCATGCCATTTAAATTTGGATATAAACAAGTCTTTATTTAAAGTATAATTAAATATATTTTAAAAAATATAT
>NW_021471897.1:0-210 GCF_001605985.2 Dendrobium catenatum | reverse complement strand
TGATATTCTTTCATATACAACTTTAAATCCACAAAAATTTTAAATAAAAATCATTATACATTACATCAAAAGGCGACAGAAAACACCAACCTTGATGCGCCTGAATATGCTCTCTTTTTACTCCGACTCTTGTAGGCCGCCAAGCACCACCGATCCTACAAATAACCCAGCAACTCCAACTCCAAGCAAGGCAGCGACAACCGCCTGTAC
>NW_021471896.1:0-227 GCF_001605985.2 Dendrobium catenatum | reverse complement strand
TTAGGAGGATTGAGTTCAAGTTTATTGACCCACGCAACATCCTTATACGTCACGTGTGTACTTATAACACGCTCGCCGGGGCCCATGCAAGTTTTATTATATTTACCCCTTTTGTGTACCTATATGTATACAATTTACGGTGTATGTGCGGGGACATTTTGAAATATTTATAAACACCTTTTGTCCGCTTGCATAGATGTTGTGGATCCGGTGGCGTGGCGTAGCAG
>NW_021471895.1:0-307 GCF_001605985.2 Dendrobium catenatum | reverse complement strand
TCATATATTTATAAATAGATTATTTTAGTGACCCAAATGATCTAAATCATATCGAGGCAAGTTCAAAATCCCAAAATGCCCTCAGTATAAATAATATAATAAGTAAAAATTGGGAGCACTTAGTTTTTTTTTAATCTTTTTTATTTTAGCTGCGAAAAAATTATCTTTCAAATGCACATTATTTTTTAATAATTGATTTAATTAATACAAAAATAGTAAAAAGTTACTCTAAACAAAACTTTCGAGTTCCTTGTTAGGGTTCTTAAATTGCCACATCGTCCAACGGCTGTCTTTGTGATGATTATTT
>NW_021471894.1:0-437 GCF_001605985.2 Dendrobium catenatum | reverse complement strand
CGTACAGACGAAACAATTTTTGTACGGATGATCAAAAAGTTAAGTCGTTTTAATGTCTATTAAAAATCGTCCCCTACAATGAAACGACGTCTCTTCGTCTGGACGAACAAAAAATTCGTACGGACGAACTTCACATTTAAAACTTCCTTATCCACTCAAACGCTGCATTCAATCATCCCGATGTTTGAGAGAGAAAAAAAATTTTGTCCTGGATGATTATAAGATCGTACAGACGAACTACATTAAAACTGCTCTCAGAACGTTTCATATCACATAAACTGAATCTTACACACATCGTCCAGTACGAAAAATTTCATCCCGGATGATTTCAATACATTTTTGGATTTTTGAATTTTTTTTTATTAAAGAAAAACAAACAAAATATTCAAAACACATAAAACAAAGACAAAACTACAGACTCTAAAATAAACTCATTC
>NW_021471893.1:0-215 GCF_001605985.2 Dendrobium catenatum | reverse complement strand
TAACATGCCTCATAAATATAGAGAAAATAAAAAATACTCCATCAAATGTCATGTTTACTTCGATCATGAAAATTTTCTTTTAGTATTGAAGTGTCTTAATATTATTAGAATTATTAAGAAAACCTATAGGTATTAAGCAAACCACAATCCATCATGCAATGTGTTATAGTGTTGCTAGACCTGATTGTGCAAATGTTTTTCACCATTGATCATTA
>NW_021471892.1:0-240 GCF_001605985.2 Dendrobium catenatum | reverse complement strand
GAAAAGTTTCACACCCTCACGAGTCTCACGTATCCATGCAAAAACAAAAGCGGCTCACAATCGCCAAAAAACTAAGAAAAGTAGGCAATCCAAAAGACAATTAATTCATCACATCAAGTGTTAACTAATTAGTAAATGTCAATAGGCAAAGTTGCCTTGCTTATTACAAACTAGAATTTTGCAGAAAGTAAAGTGGCCGGGCGCCACTGACAACAACCCGGATTCTAAGCCTAATAATGA
>NW_021471891.1:0-1091 GCF_001605985.2 Dendrobium catenatum | reverse complement strand
TATATTGAGGTGGGCATTTGCCCTCCTTGACTTGAGTGTGGATCCGCTCATACCCGGTTCCTGGACTACACTATTGCCTCTTTATTTTGCCAACATTTTAATTTGTTATGTTATAGATATTGTAATTGCATCATGTTGCATTAGCTACTTTTATAGCTATTCGAATGCACTCTATTTTACATATATTTGATAAATATTTTTCAAATCATCTTCAAATCAAAATTGAATGTTGTTCGAGCACTGCTCAAACACTATTTGAACCATCTTCAACCCATTTAGGGTTTGAATCTAGTTGAATAGTTCGAAACTTGTTCAATCATATATTTAAACTTTGCTAGAATAGGTTTTGAAAAAGATTTAGACATCCAATTAAAATCTCCTTAAATACTCTTTAAAATTATTCCAAATTTATGAGAATTTTATTCTATTCAAGTTGATTGTATGTTGTCTAAATCTTAAGTATTTTGAAGTAAAATTAGGACATATTTCTATGATAAAAAAATTACATGGATTTTCTTAATTGCGCTATTATGTGATATATAAATAAAAAATTTATTGTCCTCTCAATTATTTTTATTATAAAAAATAAGTAAGAATTTCCACGCCCAAACAAATAAAAACGCACCAGTTCTATACGGGCAATTCTCCAGGGTTTGAAAATCCAGTTCCTGATCTGCAATCATTCCTTCGAGGTCGAGCGATCACAAGAAATGGGAGGAGGCCATAGCGGAAGCGGCGGCACCACTTACAAGGGCTACACCCTTCACCAACCCAAACGCTGGCACGTCGTCACCGGCAAGGGCTTATGCGCCATCATGTGGTTCGCATCTTTCCTCTCTCCTTCCATCTATTACTTCTCATTCCAATTTCTTTCATTGCACTTCCAATTCAGTTTTTAGCCACAATAAGCTAAATCCTCTGTCGCCTTTACATCCGTTTATTTTTATGTTGTGTCTGGCATGTTGTTTTGGGAAACCCTATGTAGAAATCCCTACTATTGGCATTGTGGCAGAAACAATTTAGCTGATTAATACATAAATTTATTTTGCATATCATATGAGCTCGCGGCGGTCAAGGGCTGAACCCTTCAA
>NW_021471890.1:0-1325 GCF_001605985.2 Dendrobium catenatum | reverse complement strand
ACCAAACCAAAATTCATCACAAAAGATTTAAAGTATAGAAATTAAATGTGAAAAAAATAGTAGTAGATAACACAGAGAATTATGATGGTTCGGTCAACACGACCTACGTCTACTTCCCGGAGGTGCCCTCCGGGTAATGCACTAAACTAAGTGACTCTCCTTTTACTCTCACAGCAAGATGGAGAAGCCTTTACAAAACGTCCTTTCCACTGAAACTGGTGAGGCAGAGAACCCAACTCCTTTTGCTTCCTTCTGAAGCAAGAAGAGAACCTTGATCGATTGCTGAAGTGGAACTCTCTCAACCCTCTAAGGACAAGGGACTACGATCGAAGAAGACAACATTGATCAATGCTTCGAGCAACCTTTGTGAAACCCCTCATAAACTCCCCCTCACAAGATCCTCTATCTCTCTCCCTCTCCTCTAGGCTCTCTCAGGTCAAGATAGTATAAAAATATGTTCTCTTTTAGTAAACAAGTGGTCTTAAATAGAAGAGATTCAAAATAGCTCTTAGTTTCCACAAATCAACTTTATCATTCAGGATGATTGGCTGATCATCCTGTTCGATCAGTATAAAATTAGCTCATTCAGCCAAGACAATCTAGGATGATCAAAAGAAAACTTATTCATATCATCTAGAGCGATAGTATGTTATCCTGTACGATTAGTTTAATTCAATGAATATCATCCAGCACATCTCCTTGGATGGATGTCTTTTCAATGAAAAAATAGCTTAAACATTCAGGATGATATCACGATTAGCACAAAATGTCACATACCATCTAGCACATCACCCTGGATGGACGTCTGGATGAAGAAAAAATAGCTTGATCGTCCAGGCTGATCTCATGATCATCACAGATGATTAGCATAAAACATCATATATCATCCAGAACTTCACACTGGTAGTTGAGTATAAATTTAAGGTTTGATTATATGATCATCTCGTATGATACTAAGATCATTTAGGATTATAATATCGATCAATCAAACATTAATTTCTTTCGTTAATTTCCAAATTAATTTAGGTATAATTGTGCTTCATCATCTAGGACATCATCCTGGATAATGTCTGAAAATATAGCTTGCCTTAACTGATCTGGCTGATTCTTTCTGATTTGATCCTATCGTCTAGGATAATGATAATATCATCCGGGATGATGTGTATAATTATAGCTACCTTAACCAAGATGCCCTAATTAAGGTTTCTATTTTTAACTGATCATCTAGGATGATATGGAGATCATCTAGAAAGATGTGATCAAAAATAGAGAACTATAAATTACTCAAAATTTTTCTCTTAAGTGTGTATGTGAAAGGTTACTTA
>NW_021471889.1:0-320 GCF_001605985.2 Dendrobium catenatum | reverse complement strand
AATTTTAAGGGTGATTAGGTAATTTGTAATCCTCCTTCAATGATAATTAGGGGGAATAGGGAGAAAGGAGGGGGCATCTTGAATGTGAATTAGAATTTGAGATCTAGGGTTTCTTGCTTTGGGCTCTTGGCGTTGCCAGAGATTGGAGAGTTGTTCTTCCTCTCGGATCGAAGAACAAATTGTATCTTCGATATTTTATTCGTTTACTAGTGAAGTACAAGTATTCTTGTGAGTTTCTATCAGTTTTTCTCGCTAGATCTCGCTGTTTTCCTGTGATTTTCTGCTGTCCACTGCGGAAAACAGCAGTTTTTCCTGCTGTT
>NW_021471888.1:0-370 GCF_001605985.2 Dendrobium catenatum | reverse complement strand
AGAATGACTTATTAGGTAATGAGAGCAAGCAGATAGTTTTAATAACAAGTGAATTTGAAAAACTACTAAAATATAAACATCAACATCAACAAAAGTGAAACAAAGATAAAAAAGGTAAAATTTATAAGTTTTCTTTGGGTGTAGATCGAAAATCTGGACATATGAAAAATAAATGACCTAATTTAAAATCTCTTCCAATAAAAAAATGATAAAAATAAACAAATTACAATAAGGGCAAATGATAAAAAACTAAAAATCTCCTAAGCAGACTTAGTTTCTAAATCATCAGAACAGGAGAATAATTATGAGGTATAAAGTTTTGTTTATGTATTTATGTATTGTAGTTAATGCATGCATTTATATTCTTTAT
>NW_021471887.1:0-201 GCF_001605985.2 Dendrobium catenatum | reverse complement strand
TATTATTGGCAATTGTTTGCTTCATTCAATTACAAAAATTTTCTTTGATTCTAATGCTTACGCCATACATGGACCAGCCTTAGCCCTTTACTTTAGACACGGAGCGTTTGGGTTTTCAAAGAAAAGAAAAAAAGGTTTGAATCTCGACCGTTGTCATTCTTTGCATCTTCTAGTGCCTTTCCCATATTTTGATATTTCACT